>NC_047030.1:21677575-21977575 GCF_902652985.1 Pecten maximus | reverse complement strand
ATCAATTAACACTGTCGTTTGTTATACTGTCGTTTGTTATAGTAAAATTGTACATCAATTAACACTGTCGTTTGTTATAGTAAAATTGTACATCAATTAACACTGTCGTTTGTTAAATTAAAATTGTACATCAATTAACACTGTCGTTTGTTATAGTAAAATTGTACATCAATTAACACTGTCGTTTGTTATATTAGAATTGTACACCAATTAACACTGTCGTTTGTTATATTAAAATTGCACATCAATTAACACTGTCGTTTGTTATGGTAAAATTGTACACCAATTAACACTGTCGTTTGTTATAATGAAATTGTACATAAATTAACTCTGTCGTTTGTTATGGTAAAATTGTACATCAATTAACACTGTCGTTTGTTATAGTAAAATTGTACATCAAGTTTGTTACAGAGAAATTGTACATCAATTAACACTGTCGTTTGTTATAGTAAAATTGTACATCAATTAACACTGTCGTTTGTTATAGTAAAATTGTGCACGAATTAACACTGTCGTTTGTTATAGTAAAATTGTGCACCAATTAACACTGTCGTTTGTTATAGTAAAATTGAACATCAATTAACACTGTAACCTGTTATAGTAAACTTGTACAATATTAAGCTGTACGATAAAGAGGTACACTAAGGGGCAAGATGAAGGTGTACGATAAAGAGGTACAATAAGGGGGTATGATGAAGCTGTACAATAAAGAGGTACAATAAGGGGTATGACGAATGTGTACGATAAAGAGGTACAATAAGGTATATGGTGAAGGTGTAAGATAAAGAGGTACAATAAGGGGTATGATGAAGCTGTACAATAAAGAGGTACAATAAGGGGTATGACGAAGGTATACGATAAAGAGGTACAATAAGGGGTATGATAAAACTGTACAATAAAGAGGTACAATAAGGGGTATGATGAAGCTGTACAATAAAGAGGTACAATAAGGGGTATGACGAAGGTATACGATAAAGAGGTACAATAAGGGGTATGGCGAAGGTGTACGATAAATACAATAAGGGGTATGATGAAGGTGTACGATAAAGAGGTACAATAAGGGGTATGATGAAGGTGTACGATAAAGATGTACAATAAGGGGTATGGTGAAGGTGTACGATAAAGAGGTACAATAAGGGGGTATGGCGAAGGTGTACGATAAATACAATAAGGGGTATGATGAAGGTGTACGATAAAGAGGTACAATAAGGGATATGGTGAAGGTGTACGATAAAGAGGTACAATAAGGGGGTATGACGAAGGTATACGATAAAGAGGTACAATAAGGGGGTATGATGAAGGTGTACGATAAAGAGGTACAATAAGGGATATGATGAAGCTGTACAATAAAGAGGTACAATAAGGGGTATGACGAAGGTATACGATAAAGAGGTACAATAAGGGGTATGGCGAAGGTGTACGATAAAGAGGTACAATAAGGGGTATGATGAAGGTATACGATAAAGAGGTACAATAAGGGGTATGATGAAGCTGTACAATAAAGAGGTACAATAAGGGGGTATGATGAAGCTGTACAATAAAGAGGTACACTATATCCGTTGTATTGTCTTTGCTACACAATTAACTTAGCTGGATGACCCTCTGCTTACATTTCAATATGATTACGTTACTGGGATAACAAACAATAAATTGTACTTACCCTCCGTGGAGGTGATGACGACTCGGTCCTATTACCTAAACTGACAGCCCCTCCAGTTTCTCTGTGATACACAGTTACAGATAACCGAACCATTGTTCCGTCAAAGGTCGTGACCCTTCCAGGTGCCGGAAGTGACCCCTAAATCCACGTGTCCCTTACAAGGTGGATACCGGCTGGCTGCGAATGTCACACACCTGCATATTCTATATACTATTGACGTAAACTTTCAATGTGTCTGCTACATTATATAATACAGCAATGATATTCGTGTGTCAGTCATAACCATTTGACCAAAGGTCAATGTGAATGGTCATATACAGCAACATACATACACGGAAGTTTGAACACCTGGTCTGGTTCCCAGACAGGTCCTGATGCTGACGTGTTTGGGATGAGGAGGCTGGAGTATTCACGTTCGTTTTATACCACTATAACTGTGGCATCAATACTGATATGCAATGTACTCATGGTCATCAAGGTCACAATCCAATGGTCAAGGTCAACAGATCATCCCAGGTCATCACTGGTCCACCGTAGTCACTGTCTACCCGCCAAGGTCACTTGCCCTCACGTCAAGGTCACTGTCCAACTAAATGTTAATGTCCCATCCGTCAAGATGACTGCCCATCTGTAAAAGTCATTGTCCATCTATAAAGGTCAATGTCCATCTACAAAGGTCAATGTCCACTATAAAGGTCAATGTCCATGTATAAAGGTCAATGTCCATCTACAAAGGTCAATGTCCATCTATAAAGTTCAATGTCCATCTTTATTATAAAGGTCGATGTCCATCTATAAAGGTCGATGTCCATCTATAAAGGTCAATGCCCATCTACAAAGGACAGTGTCCATCTATAAAGTTCAAATTTCAAATTATTTTCTGTAAAGGCAAATGTATATTTTTGTCAATGTTTACGTCCACAAATCAAGGACACAGTCTATCTGTCAAGATGGCGGTTCATCTGCCACACAGACGATAGTCTGTCCATCTGTCTTCAGCAGACGTCACCTATATTGGTTTTAGTCCATTAGCGAGTGCCACATTTTTGTCGCGGACTCCTGTTTTCCAGTACAAACGTCCGACCGGGATACCCCTCACATACTTTTTGGAAAAAAAATCCTCTCACATTGTGTATGTCGTTATGTTTTGTGTCTGTAATGGCGAGATTTGTTGTTCTGTCCAATACACTACGGTAGGAACCGGAGTGGCGAGATATACAGAATACGTGGGTTTTATGTATTGATCGAGACACCTCGTAAGTACTAACCTGGTAATGCTGCTCCGCCATGTGTGGTCGTCTCGGTTCCGTACCAGTTAATCCAAGTAATCAGCATCCCTTGTACGATTCCCAGCTTTTAAGTCAACATCCTATATATATACGCCACTCCCAGTCCTATATATACCACTCCCAGTCCTAAATACTCCACTCCCAGTCCTAAATAATCCACTCCCAAATACCCCACTCCCCGTCCTATATACGCCACTCCCAGTCCTATATATTCCACACCCAGTCCTAAATACTCCACTCCCAGTCCTATATATACCACTCCCAGTCCTAAATACTCCACTCCGAGTCCTATATACTCCACTCCCAGTCCTATATACCACTCCCAGTCCTAAATACTCCACTCCCAGTCCTATATATACCACTCCCAGTCCTAAATACTCCACTCCCAGTCCTATATATACCACTCCCAGTCCTAAATACTCCACTCCCAGTCCTATATACCACTCCCAGTCCTAAATACTCCACTCCCAGTCCTATATATACCACTCCCAGTCCTAAATACTCCACTCCCAGTCCTAAATACTCCACTCCCAGTCCTAAATACTCCACTCCCAGTCCTAAATACTCCACTCCCATATATACCACTCCCAGTCCTAAATACTCCACTCCTATATACACCACTCCCAGTCCTATATACCACTCCCAGTCCTATATACGCCACTCCCAGTCCTATATATACCACTCCCAAATACTCCACTCCCAGTCCTATATACCACTCCCAGTCCTAAATACTCCACTCCCAGTCCTATATATACCACTCCCAGTCCTATATACCACTCCCAGTCCTAAATACTCCACTCCCAGTCCTATATATACCACTCCCAGTCTTAAATACTCCACTCCCAGTCCTATATATACCACTCCCAAATAGTCCACTCCCAGTCCTATATATACCACTCCCAGTCCTAAATACTCCACTCCCAGTCCTAAATACTCCACTCCCAGTCCTAAATACTCCACTCCCACTCCTATATATATACCACTCCCAGTCCTAAATACTCCACTCCCAGTCCTATATATACCATTCCCAGTCCTAAATACTCCACTCCCAGTCATAAATACTCCACTCACAATATACCATCAATTTCCAACCTGTCCTCCACGTCGTCAAGAAGTCCATGCACATACAAAAGGTATACTAAAGGTATACAAAAACTTCAGCAAGTTCCTTAAAACACTTCTGACTGGAAAATCCTTCAACATGTCAAAAGTTCGATTGCATTTCCTTATGAACACGCAAAGTCCCACCTAACCAAGTTAGATATCCTCTGTCACCGATGGTCATTTCCCCATTTCCACAGCCCGATCTGTGCTGGAATGGACCTGCTAATGTTCACCGTTCCGCCATCACATCTCATTCCTGACTCCTACCCGATGTACTCCAGGGAAGTAGCTCCTCTGCTATCTGTAACCCAGAGTAAGAGAAGCTATTGTCTGCACCAGCGGCCGGTTTATTTAATAATGCTACTAATTGAAAACGCCACCTGTTCAAAGGACGCGTTTAATTTACACATGAAGTATTGGTCTTAATGATGGCACGACAAGCCTTATATATTACACTTGTTGTAGGTTAATTAGGTCAGGTAGATAACCGAGTATTTAGGTGCGTTCGATTGGGTACATGTTCATCTTCCATACCAAGTGCGACCTTAGGATCATCAACACAAGACACCGAGAGTCGTAAGGCGCAAATTGAACATCTCTTTGTTTCGTGTTCAGTTTTTATATTTACCAACTATACGAGCTCGCTGCAGAAGGATCACACACAGAGAAAAGGGGCAGTAATATGTATAATATCTCGCGATCTATTGTTGTGCATACTCGGGCGGCGTCCCTTTGATCCGCAGGCCATAAAACCAAGTTTCTGTCGGGCGAGTTTTCTTGGTGCACACGAGCTGTGGTTCATAAAGTACGACCTTGGGCTACAGCGGGTGCTCTGTTAGTAGGTATTGTACTTAAAATGATATTTCGGAGTTCGTATATACTGGATAACGTTCAATCGAGTTCGTGTATACTGTATAACATTCAATCGAGTCCGTGTCTACTGTATAACATTCAATCGAGTTCGTGTATACTGGATTACGTTCAATCGAGTCCGTGTCTACTGTATAACATTCAATCGAGTTCGTGTATACTGGATTACGTTCAATCGAGTTCGTGTCTATTGTATAACATTCAATCGAGTTCGAGTCTACTGTCCAAAATTCTTTCGAGTCCGTGTATACTGTATAACATTCAATCGAGTTCGAGTCTATTGTATAACATTCAATCGAGTTCGTGTCTACTGTATAACATTCAATCGAGTCCGTGTATACTGTATAACATTCAATCGAGTTCGAGTCTATTGTATAACATTCAATCGAGTCCGTGTATACTGGATTACGTTCAATCGAGTCCGTGTCTACTGTATAACATTCAATCGAGTTCGTGTATACTGGATTACGTTCAATCGAGTTCGTGTCTATTGTATAACATTCAATCGAGTTCGAGTCTACTGTCCAAAATTCAATCGAGTCCGTGTATACTGTATAACATTCAATCGAGTTCGAGTCTATTGTATAACATTCAATCGAGTTCGTGTCTACTGTATAACGTTCAATCGAGTTCGTGTATACTGTATAACATTCAATCGAGTTCGTGTATACTGTATAACATTCAATCGAGTTCGTGTCTACTGTATAACATTCAATCGAGTTCGTGTCTACTGTATAACATTCAATAGACGTGAAATGAGCCGTACTATTATAATAGGATGGGGTAATAAAACATGTCCTACCTGCGTTTGGGCTTGCTCTTTGAGGTTAATCCTACCACTAGGCAAGAGGGAAATTCCCTCAAGTCTTTGTAGTGACACTGTTTGTACGTACTGTACATTATTAACAAGATATTGTGCCCTGCTCTTATTTACGTAACAGTCAGAAGACATTCACGAGAGCGCTTCCAGATTTGTTCAATCTTTTCAGTAAATATGTCTCAGCATTATTGCCTACTTTTTACTTCACTGCCACTCTCACCTAATCTGTTTATTGCCCACTTTAGACTTTTATGTTACGGTTTTGTAACCCCCGTGTCGTCATGCAGTGCATTCGATGACGTCAATGCATCCTGACTGCAATAGGATTTGCTGCTGCAATCGTCACGTGTCACTGGAACGATAGACGTTGCGGGGGGTCATCACGCTTTGGGACGTGTCTGTCGGGCCAGCACGTGCTCACGGATGCGCATCTTTCTCTGTACAGCTGTTTACACGCATACGCTACTTGGCAGTCTTATAGTATGGCTTTTAACTATTGAATTGATTTAGTACGTAATATTCTGAACATATCCGGAGATTCGACAGCTATGTTTTTCAATTTCAAGTAAACACCAAGCAACAGGCATCATATAAATGGCGATCGGATGGGTTATTGAGATGAGTTATTGAGATGGGTTATTGAGATGGGGTGTTGGAGTGGTTACGGATGATGCGAGTGCTAGGTTGTGTGAGTGGAAAATCAATTACGCACACACGACAACACGTCACATAACACATGACACCACGTTAATTTCGTCGGGCATCCATCATTAACGGTAACATCTCCATTTGTATAAGAAAATATAAAGGTATACAAATGTTCATTTTACCATGAAATGTATTCGAGCTACATTTGTCCATGGATAAATCTAGATTGTTCCATAAATCTCCTGACCGAGTCAGACCATGTCGGGGTCATATTAATCTAGGGACCGTTGACTAGGGCACCAAAATGGCCTGTTTTCCTGTCAGTAATAAGATATATGTATCATAACGAATTATTGTCTCCGTTGATATGCCTCTATTAAATGGCTATTATGTAACGTGTTGTTATAGTTGCAGTAAAACAAAGCTATTTCCCTCTAATGTATTATTCACTAAAACGCTTGACTGTCATCAAACTCTGCGGTTGATTGCGTAATTCGAAGTCATTCAGACGTTTGTCTCCAGATTTTATCTCTCGGGCTTACATCACATAGATTTGTGTAGAATTGTCCGTGCTAGTTCTACTGATATTACAAACAGAGGTGTATGACACTATCCCGGAGATGACAATCAGCCGTTCCTATATACTCTCCTGACACGGAATCCTATCTCACAAAGCTTTCATTCGACCTCGACTGTTACATAAAATATTACTACTATATGATAATCAAACGTTTCTCGGACTGTGCTGCCTGTTGGCCGATACTTCCCTTGTAACATTTCCTGCTGTACAGACTAGTCGTCACCACCAATTTGTTGATGTTTTTTTTCACAGGTGAAAGATAACCATAAAGACAATAACAATTGTTTATTCTCATAAACAGTACAGCGCAGAGAATACAGACCAAACTTACCCCTCATCCTCGCCCCTCAAGATGGATTCATCCCCAATCCCAGCCCCTCAAGATGGATTCATCCCCCATCCCCGCCCCTCAAGATGGATTCATTTCCCATCCCCGCCCCTCAAGACGGATTCATCTCCCATCCCAGCCCCTCAAGATGGATTCATCCCCCATCCCCGTCCCTCAAGATGGATTCATCCCCCATCACCGCCCCTCCAGATTAATACATCTCCCATCCCCGCCCCTCCATATTGATTCACCTCCCATCCCCGCCCCTCCAGATTAATTCACCTCCCATCCTCGCCATGTACGGTTTGGGGTTGTCTGTATTGACGCAGCCATTTATCTTCGTAAATTGGGTCCGAAGTGGGTGGAGGAGGGTAGGTGGGATGCGGTGTCGAAAGGGGGCAGCGAGAGCAACGAGGAATTAAATGCAATGACAGACATGATCGGACGACGAAGCATAATGAAAACAGGCATTACATAATCGCTCTGACAGGACACGCAACAAAACGATGTGTGTTTACATGACTACAACCGGATCTGACCTTGACCCCGGATAGCGTTTTGATGTATCAATATCCACTGACGTGCCCTAAATACAGAAGAGGTCATGGGTCAATCATCATCGTCTGCATGTGTACGGTGTGTGGTCACGTGATCAGATCCCCAGACGAGTAGTTTTAGGGTTCGGTGATTTCCGTCCGAACCCATTGTCTGCGGTATGTAGGTGCTGATTAGATCGACAAGATGACGTCACACAACACAGTATACTTTAATTAAGAACACTTTAACATGGCTTTCCCACTTATTTTTACAGGAAAAAGTATGATTACTGAGTTATAAACCTGTCGGTAGGGACTTTTACGTTCCGGCCGTCGATCACAAATAGTTAACCAAGAAATCAACTAGTCTTCCAAATAGGAAAGCAATATCTATAAATGATCTTTTTTTTTATTATTAAGTATGAATTATCAAACACAAGAATTTATAAAACTATATATGAAAATTGACCTTGACATACATGGATTTTATAAGTGAATGTGTTTCTAATCACTATCCTCGAAACAAGCCAACCGGTAAATCGCATGGAATTATATATAAGAGACACTTATCGCCAATAACAGTTCGTCAATTTGTTGATCTTTAGCTAAGATACTGTAAATTGAATCACTCTTGTTGGCTTAGAAGGAAGCGCGTGGGCGGTCCCGGAGAAAACCGCGTGATCGAACAAGTGACTCCAATACACTATGGCCGATCATGGATTCGAACCCCGGTCATCAAGGTAAAAAGCGTCCGTGTTACAACTCTGCCATCCGACCATCCAACGATACATGTGATTCCAAGTGCTTTAGCAGGTGACTCCAAAACACTGATGTCCTATCATGGATTCGAACCCCGACCCTCTAGGTGAAGTGCGTTCGTGTTACAGCTCTGCCACCCGACCACCCGACCACCCAACGGTTCAGGTAATTTCTGGTGTTTTATTTACAGAAGACGTGGGTTACTTACACTATCTATTGTTTGTCATGCCCTCTGTATCAAATTACTATTTTTTAAGGTTCGAGTTCCTCGGGATCTAGATGTCGTAAGTTCAACAGAACAGACTATCGAGACAGTTTTGGGAAGTATTTTTCAGACTATGTTGGATGCAAATGTTTTCCTTGGATACTATCAATCTATACAAACCACTTTAACCACATCTTTAGTGGTAATTAAAAACTACGCACGATACATTTAACATAGTAAAAAATTGGACTAATCGTCAGAGGGAATACCGGCTCGCCCGACAATACTGATCGTCAAGCTCCCCTTCAGATAGACAAAGTACAAAAATGTACTTCCCCTCAAATACACATTCTTTCTGTAGAACTTGTACTGTACTCCCCCCCCCCCCCCCCCCCCCTCCCCCCAAAAAAAAAAAAATATGATACCACTCCCTCACATACGGTCCAGTACAGTATTATACCTATCTCCTCACGGACAGTACAGTATTATACCTATATCCTCACGGACAGTCCAGTACAGTGTTATACCTATCTCCTCACGGACAGTCCAGTACAATATTATACCTATCTCCTCACGAACAGTACAGTATTATACGTATCTCCTCACGGACAGTATAGTATGATACCTATCTCCTCACGGACAGTCCAGTACAGTATTATACCTATCTCCTCACGGAAAGTACAGTACATTATTATACGTATCTCCTCACGGACAGTCCAGTACAGTATTATACGTATCTCCTCACGGACAGTCCAGTACAGTATTATACCTATCTCCTCACGGACAGTCCAGTACAATATTATACCTATCTCCTCACGGACAGTCCAGTACAATATTATACCTATCTCCTCACGGACAGTCCAGTACAATATTATACCTATCTCCTCACGGACAGTACAGTAAGTATACCTATCTCCTCACGGACAGTCCAGTACAATATTATACCTATTTCCTCACGGACAGTCCAGTACAATATTATACCTCTCTCCTCACGGACAGTGCAGTTTTTATACCTATCTCCTCACGGACAGTCCAGTACAATATTATACCTATCTCCTCACGGACAGTCCAGTACAATATTATACCTATCTCCTCACGGACAGTCCAGTACAATATTATACCTATCTCCTCACGGACAGTCCAGTACAGTATTATACCTATCTCCTCACGGACAGTCCAGTACAATATTATACCTATCTCCTCACGGACAGTACAGTATTATACCTATCTCCTCACGGACAGTACAATAGTATACGTCTCTCCTCACGGACAGTACAATAGTATACGTCTCTCCTCACGAACAGTACAATATTATACCTCTCTCCTCACGGACAGTCAAGCACACTCCCCAAGGCCTTTCCAGCAAATACATTATGTACTAAATACATTACAGACAGCCCCGGACAGACTGTCTACTCCCACTTAAATCTCTCCCGGCCAGTCTAGCACCACTGTCCCCGGTACAGGGCAGATTGCCGGTAACCCCTCCCCTTAATATGTATCAATTACTTAAATGAATTGACGGAATCGTATGTAACTTTCTTTTGAGTATAAACTTAATGAACTGTGGACATCATCGCTCGAATAACCAAACAGTTATTTAAAAGTTCAATAGAGATCCACGTCGACATACGAGCTTTTCAAAACGTAATGGGATATAGTAATTGTTTTCGGGCCATTGTTCGAATGCATTAAAACTATAGTTACAATACACATCCTTATTTAGTGCTAACAAATCAATATAAATACATCTGCAAACTAAATGATTTCGATTCATTTTTCACCAGAAAAAAAGAATATGAAATAGACTCACCTCATGTTGGATAGACATGCAGCTGTCTGAACCCCGGATATGCTCTGTCTCCTCTCAGACATGCGCCGTACCAGATAACCTCCGAATTCACTTTCCGGTCTAGTGATAATCACGTGACACAGTAAAACACAGACGTCTATGTTAATTGGTGTAGCTTTCTTTTCCACCAAAATTCGGTATTAAAGGTCTCGTGTACTTCAAGGTTGGAACGATGTCACGCGAGCCTTTCCACCAGAGAAGCCAATTCAGGGCACAGATCCTGCTTCATAACAATAGCATGGTTAAAACCTACAAAACAAAGAAAGTGTGATGCAAAACTGGTCATATTGAACAATGGAACTTTATAGTAGATGTCTGTAATTCAAACAATGTTGGATCCGGCTCTATATTTGGAGATCGGTATTGGCAGAGCTCCAGAATTAGGACTACTTTTATCACCAATCTCTCGTCCCTACGACTCCAAAGTTGTTAGTCCATAAACCGACCGTTAAACATTACTGTACATCACAAACAAATAAAGGCTTAATACAGGCCCTAGACACTTATCTAGCAGACGAACAATTCCCAATTAGCGAGTTGTTGCCCCTTACGGTCCCTAGCCACACCCAACTCGATAGCACCGCTTGGCCATGTCTCCATTAAGAATTGCTGTTGGAGGTTCGATATACCGTGGCACCACAAATTGTTGCTGTTTTGGATGTCTGTTACTGCAAATTGTGTCGGCTTGTCTCCTGTGCTGTGCAATTAGGAGACATATATGTAAAAGACAGATTTATGTGACGTCACAGCAGAGCAAGATTTTCATGTATCCAATGGGATGGCAGACATGTATACGCGTTGCCATAGTTTCGAACTACACAAATCAACGATATACTTTCTAGATGAGATAGAAAATGCATAGAGTATTGAACTGATGGTAAAGCCAAGGACTTCATTCGTGCAGAATAAAGTTTTGCTAATTTTGTGAGATAAATACAAAGACTATGTTGGCGCATGGATACACATACAGTAATCCTATTCAAGTATGACATTACCCATTCCTATACGAATAAGAGGTGATTCGTCGGCGTGATTGCATTGACGGATTTGTGACCTCTTATTTCTTTATAGCAGATTCCGTGCTGATTTCATCACCCATCCATGTAATACTTGTTGTATGACATCACTCAAACAATACCAAAATCCATTAAAATATCAAAATCACTAGCACCCTAATCCGTCAATTCTATGTAACAGTATGGCGGTTTCAGTCAGTTCAAAATAATACTTGGAAATGAGACGGAAAGTACAATACACCATCCAAGCAGTAGCGTTCCGTTTGTTCTGTATAGTAATTCCGATTTTTGGATAAACCGGAAGTGGCCCATTCAAAACAAGTATGGCGGTATTTACGAATTTGGTTGAAATCCTCATACACGCTAAATAAATATATATATATATATATATTTACACTTGCAAAGTTTTGTCACTATATAACAATACCAGACCGATTTGTTTACCATTCTTGCATGGAAACATTGACCTTTGAACTTGCGTATGAAAATATGACAGGGTACGGGAACTACTTTCGCCAAGACCATGGCTTTACAATTTAAGTTAAAAATGGTTATTTTTTTAATTTGAAAATTTATAAAAATAACATGTTTAACAATATTGAATATGATAATCTATCAAAATGTTTTTGTTATTTATGTTAATATCATATAAAAAACAGAACTATTTTTTTACCGCGGAAACAAATAAATTATCAATTTGTTGTGAAGCGTCACCATTGGCTGTTCTAATAATTGACTCCTCCCACTGTGTCCGACTTTTATATGATTTTTTTTACTTACAAAGAAAAAATATTGTTATCACAAAGACTTATAGAAACAACATCCGTTAGTGTAAATATAGGGATTGGATTTCACTTTTATGTTAACGCGCGCCCCATAGAATATATTCTTAGAGGAATTGCTCCATAAAAGCATGGTTAACATAAAAGTGAAATCCAATCCCTATATAGACATGTAGATTTTGCCACATTTAAGTAGAATTCATTAAGCAACAATGTATAAATTGTGAGTTTTGATAAACTTTTGAACAGCATTGATGTGTTGATAACGAGATGGAAACGGGTAAAATCAGAGATGGAAGTTAAAGGTTACACGACGCCTGGTGAAGGTTCTCGTCCTTTCAAACCTTTAACATTGTTGGAGTAAGTTACTGTACCCGGATGTCGAGCTATGTTTTCTTTTCAAGTGTGATAAGATAGCCGGAAACTGGATCCGGGCACTGTTATTTGGCATATCCGATATGCAGAGTCGACAAAATAAAAAGAATCGGTCTACAATGACTTGTGTTGAATGTTCTTCCTCGCCAAATAAACGACCTAAAAAACTCCATCCTGGATAAACAATGCCTCTACATAACATGTAAATATCGATATCATAATTGTAGATTTGTTTGACTTTCGTCATTTTGCGACTTTTTTCGAATGTAAAAAAATCATTTTTAGTAGGGATAATTGAACATTGTGTCTAATTTTGATTGACCTAAAGACAAAGCACCGGGTGCTTTCAAGGCTTTTCAATAGTTACCAGAATCTGCAGTATGGTTTATGATCATCAGATTTCAAAACGAACATTTTCCATTAAAACTGTTTGTTTGCCGAGTTTATCGCAGCCTTAGACGTTTTGAGGCGGGTCTCCTTGTATTAGTTAGTGACTACCTCGCTGAATAACACACGGCAAACACATAACCGACAGCAATAAGGGTAAAGTGTCTTTCCCAAGGACGCAACACGACAGCACAGACCGGCCTGCTTTTCAGCTTCCCGAGAAAACACTAACCGACAAGGGTAGGGAGCGTCGAAGCACAGAAAACACAAGAAACTCCGCTTGATGACCAAGGAATCGCTAGTTCGAGCCCAAACTTGGATATTTATTTTCATGACAGACATGGTATGCACGTGATGTATAGTAAACGTGCCACTTCCGGTGAAGAAAATGTCCCGAGCCATTCCGGATTTTGCCAACAAAGTCAGTACAAATAGAATTGCCCGACGGGGATGTTATACATAATGACAAATGGTGATTATAATGCATGATGATTATAATGTATGACGACGACGACGACGACGACGACGACGACGACGATGATGATGATGATGATGATGACGATGATGATGATGATGATGACGTGAGTGTGAGTGACACTTGCTGTTATACTTGTCTCATATTAAAATGATTCAAAAATCAAATAAAAAAATTGCCGGCGGGCGGACTGTGATATCTCAATATAACTGTTATAAAGGTTCCTAAGTCCCCGGAACCTGTTTACTAATGGCAGTCAACTGGTAGAAGTCTAATGGGGAAAAAAGAGCTCCTAATCATTAATAAAGTCATGAATGTAAACTTTATTTTACAATGGAAGTGTGCGAGGGGTGTGTGAACGATACAGGTACTATGAACCTCTTGTTGGATATGATCACTACAAGTAGAATTACACCTAGTGGCACGAGAAAGAGCCAGTGCGCATGCGCATGTGTACAGGTATACTCCTAGTTATCGATTAACGTTCGATCTGGTAGGGATTAAACATTCAAATGGACTAGTTGACCTTGCTTGTTCACCAACCTATCCTCTTTATATCAAAGAAATCGAAAATAATCAGTCTATCTAAACGACTTAATTAATATTGAAGAACATTTACATAGATCCTTTAAAAATGGATCATCCCTGATCAATTGTTCCCAGTGGAATCGACTTCAATAATACGACTGCGCCACCTTCTCCATTCATAAAAATGAGATGCGAATGGACCAGTACGGGCTTCCAGGTGGGAACACCTGTTTCTGGTGTTACCTGCGGTACGTATGACTCACAAACCGCGGAAAAAAACTAGGAGAGTGGCAAGCATCCTAATTAGTCTCAGCCACTGTGTTTTAGGTCGCGCGAGAGAAAACACGCCGAGAATGTCTCGTTTACAACACAGGCAATGCGTTCAACATTTGTGAATGAATGCTATGCAGTTATTGGACGGCGATTGATTCTATCTGTATTACTATCATCAAACGAAAGTAATAAAGTTATGTGTTGTAGAGAAATTCATCCGGCGAACAGGCTCGCACAAAAGCGCGTCTGTTGGCGCGAATTGTTAGACTCCGTGACCCGACCATTGTTTTTCAGTGAATGTCGGATACGAATGATACAATTAGGAACTTACTCATAATATGCAGTGTATGCTATATCGATGTATTACGAATGTATTATATACATTGTATTCAAACATATATACGGTTATATATATATATATATATTGTATGTACACGTCTTTGTATATATTGTATTAAATTTACGGAAGTATTATACACAATTAAGTACATTGTACTTCGAATACATTGTATTAGGAGTGTATTGTTTTACAATACTAATTAAACTTAATTAATATCATACACTACACTACACTGTATCGCGATTGTAATATACTAGAAATATCAATTGTTCTTATTATTTTCGGTCATGTATATTTATTTCATCATTTATGTTATACGAGAAAAGAAGGATTATAAGTTTTATACTTCTGTCTAATCCCATTTGTGTTTTGACAAATACGATACGTTTAAATCAAATATCAATGCATATATATTTATTTTACATCAGTTGCGAGACAAGTTAGTTCAATTATATTAATCACATTAGCGATTAGGGGCCGCGGTGGCCGAGTGGTTAAGGTGTCCCAACAGTTTATCACTAGCCCTCCACCTCTGGGTTGCGAGTTCGAAACCTACGTGGGGCAGTTGCCAGGTACTGACCGTAGGCCGGTGGTTTTTCTCCGGGTACTCCGGCTTTCCTCCACCTTCAAAACCTGGCACGTCCTTAAATGACCCTGGCTGTTAATAGGACGTACCTGGGAAACCCACATGGTCGGGCAAGTGACCCCTACCTTTCCACGTCCGTTCGGGAAATCGCACCCGGCCAGCTATGTGAAAGGCGAGTGCGTTACCACTGCGCCACCCGACAAATACTTATATTATTACTATATATGCGTCTTATTCCTACAGTATGATGTCACTCTCTAACGACATCAGCTAATTAGCCGATTCTAATAATTCCATCCTGACTGACATAAGGAAAATTTCAAGGTTTTACACATTTTAGATGCACTACGCGTGCCGTACGATATCTCGCGTTTAGGCAGGACAGGTGGCGCAAGAGAGGATACTACGGCCCAATCAATGACGTCGATAGAAATTCTTGTCTCCAATGAAATTTGAGATAGCACCTCTTGTCTCCTGACCACCCACCACCGTCTGGTCCGGCTCGCCGCCATATTGCATGCGACTTGTTACAGCCTCGTAGATGTGACGTAAATAGCTTAATGCATCCACGCATACACAATTATCGGCAGTTGCGAACAGACATATCAATTATGATGAAACTCGATAAGGGTGAAAATTGCGTAGTTGAAAGACCGCATGAATTCCTACTGAAACCTTAGAGCGTCATCGGTGGCAGTGAGCAAGTTAACTAAGGATTTTTTTCGGTGACGAGGTCCCGTGCTCCGTATTGTGACATAGAAAACTTACGTAACAAACCATTATCTCAGTTAACACATGTGTATGCTAACTCACAGGGACTTGGCACAAATTTCTTATCCAGGATCCATTTATTTCGAAACATTCATTTTGTGTTAATTTGTAATTTGTACAAGGAATTAAGTCTTTGTTATATAAGAAAAATATCATTGGCATAAACCTGTAATGTTCAAACGTATTCAATCACTGTCTGTTATCAACCAAAAAGAAAAAAAACGTCTTGGAAATTTCTTGCTTGAAGCTGATAAGGTAACAGCTATACATGTATCTACGTGTAGATAGCGCGTTCTTTTTGCTGTCTCGCTCACTAATATGTATTGTATATCAATTTTACTAATGAGCCTTAGGCCAAAAGTCAATAAAATCAAATGGAATACATATATATGTATATGTGCAGAGTTCCTGGTTTTTTTTTTCTTCTTTTGCCTACCAAACAAACCAGTAATGATAAGATTTCTATCCTATGATTAATAGATAAGATTTCTATCCAATGATTAATAGATAAGATTTCTATCCAATGATTAATAGATAAGATTTCTATTATATGATTAATTACATACACGCTATTATATATAGTGTATCATGTTCTTATGACATCTATTTCCAAAATTCAGGTTCCGACAACACTGTGAAGAATATTATTCAACAGAATAGTAAACTAATTCAACAAAGCATTTCATACATGGATATCAATCAGTCTATTTGATTAAAGATATCGTAAATAATCAATAAAATAATTATTTATGTTTGTATAGCTCATAATGTAGAAATGATATTGTTGCTAATATAATATTATCCAATAGAATACTTCGTATATGATTACATATGTACATACCCGTGTGGTCCTCAGATCGAGTCTCTATCTCAATATAAAGTCTATCACATAGTATCCTTCTCTTAAATACTGACATTGCCGTAGACTTTTTTTTTCTTTAAAAAAAAGGTGAGTTTTTGGAGTAAAATGTTAGGGTTCTATTGTGCTGTGATAGGACCGTGACTGGCACCAACATCTCGCGCAAAAACAGGAAGTGTGACGTCACAATGCCACAGGACAGGTGTCAGGTTCGCGGGATGGTGTGCGCCGCCTTAACGA
Organism: Pecten maximus; assembly: GCF_902652985.1. Lineage (NCBI taxonomy): Eukaryota > Metazoa > Mollusca > Bivalvia > Pectinida > Pectinidae > Pecten > Pecten maximus. The sequence continues at coordinate 21,960,292 of NC_047030.1, read as the reverse complement.
GACAAGGATCTCTATTGCCGCTCCGTTTAACAGACACCCGCCACCGACCAACCGCGGCCCACAGCGTGAACTTGTTTTTTTACTTCGTTTAAAAAATAAATAAAACGATACTCCTGATGAACAAACAAACACACAAAAACTAACGAAGTTTTTTTTAAAATATAATTATATGTTTATTTAATTTATATTTTAAATATTTCATCATTTTGAATCGGCAGTTTGTTCTCTCTTTCCTTTTTTTTCGTTAGGGAAACTGTGACTTCGTGGTGTGGCAAAACAGCATATTAAAGGCAGATTTTAGAGGTGCGTAATATTTTGTAGTAATTAGGAAATAAATAATTTTGTAGAAATGAATTCAAATTTCTTGAAGGAAATAGTTATAACTATTACGAAATAGTAGAATATGCATCTATTATAAATAATAATAACAATAAATAAGACGAACATAAGAATAAATTAGAACTCATACTAATTTAACATAAATATCACTAGAAAAATAAAGTTGTTTTCGAATGAAGCTATTAGTTATGTCTTCTGTCAAAAAGATTGAGTTTTCACGCATCATTACGATACAGGTATACACACAGTATTATCGGCCCATATAGTCATTAGACCCAATGACAGATGCGAGCTGTTACGTGCATAAATGGGTGCGCTCGAGACCGCTATGTATATATACACAGTAATCTTTAATTTCAATAGAAATAAAAATCCATGTTAAGCCATTTCCTATTATGATTTCAAAAGCAATTTAAAACCACTTTACAAGTTCAAATTCAAGAATTGTCATAAAACTCCCCAGGGGAAAAGTGAAAACGAGTAAACAGTTCTCTTTACGGAAGATTATACACAACCCCAATATTTAACTAAATATTCCTTCAGATCTGAAAACCGCAGCAAAGGCCCTGAACTCTGTATGGCACTCAAAGAGAGTGCAGCTGACGAGTTGCGGTTAGAGGGCGCTGCGGTCGCGTACCCAGACGGGTTCCACTATAGTAACAATGGCGTACCCACTGAACCCAGAAACAACTTATATAGGACCGGTTGAAATTTGAATCTTTTAAAAGTGCATAGCATGAACGTGTTCAGACCTATATATAGTTTCTTCGATATTTCTTAAGGTTTAAAAAATGGAAAACAATTACAGAATTTATTGAATGTTTCTTATCTAAGATGTGTTATAGGATAATGCTTTCCTATGGACACTTTTGTATGTTAATGCACCGCTTTATATTAGGAGCCCTCTTTTACAACTTTCCAAATATGACGATCTCTAGATCAAGGTTTCCCTTAATTTTCGATAGTAAGCGAAAGAGTACCCTACGAGTTTATGCCGATTGTCTGTAAGGAATCACGCCGATTGATGTTCGCATAATTCTGAAAAATATTTCTAGAATTTAATTCTACTGATGGTATTTATGGAGAGTTCGGAACTTCTCGGATAAAGTCTTAGCGGAACTCTAACACGTACTTTTCAATATTATAGCCATGTAGTTATGCAGACTGCATAAATAGGAATGGAAAGATTTTAGGGACACAGCATTTTCACCAGGAATCATCATTTCGTGAATTGCTACAAGGAAAGTAGCTAGAGTTTCCTCTGGCCCTGACACACCATGTCTGGTGTCAGGGCCAGAGGAAACTCGGGCTACGGGGAAAGGAGGCCTTGGCCAGCGGAGATGGGAACAGTGATGTTTGTGTTTAATTATTACCCTGTATGATTCGTCCATTTTTCATTACCGTTTATTTCATGACACTGTATATCATAAAATACCACATATATGTCACTTATCGAAACCTTCATTGTTATGTAAGAGTGTACCATGCATAAGAAATGGTGACAAGACTGTGTCTCATTCTTGAAACATTTGCAGGTGTCCAAAACAATGACCACGTAATATGGTGCACTTTAATCCGTCATGGGACAGGAAACCTTTAAGTACACCGAAAAACTGAACATTCAACAAGTAATGTATTATTGAACAACAGTTTAATCGAGACAGGTTGTGGTCGGTAGCATTCATGCATGGATGAATGACATACAGTCAGCTGGTCACATGTAAACAATATTACTCATTCCGTAGGGCGCAGTAAATGTAAACAAAGAAAGTTTGCGGAGTACAGAAAAGTGCTGGCCTCCTCTGTCGGGTTTCTGTTCACGGGATATATTTCTATTTATAAACATTAAGGGTATATATCTCACTATCTCACACTGTCTTACGTAGATACGGTACAACAAAGGCTTATGTTACGATGACGTCATATGTCATGTACTTTACAAGTAACGTACTCTATATTTAGTTTAGGTCCTAGTGCCAACAGAAGTGCGAATGAAGAGAAATCGGTTTGGTTTGGGTTACAGGTTTTTACGTCTACTTTCATGGCGGTTGCTTTGTTCAGTCAGCGGGGGGGGGGGGGGGGGGGGGGTCGAGTGCCTCCGGTGCATGTGTCCCTCTATAAGGTGACCGGACAACTCCATGTGACGGACAGTGGCGCGGCTAGGTGGTCCTTCTCGGTCAGGTGTCGGTCTCAATTTGTAAGGATCATAGTTGCAGTCGGCCAATAATCATCTAATTAATCAAATGAACCGTTATAATATATTGTCAGCCCGAAACATTTCTCAACATTTCTCTAGTTATACTTTAATGCTAGTTAGTCTTCCATGCTTGAAACTTCGCATATGGTGGATCCAAGATATATCATAATATTTACTGTTGATATGTCGAGTACCAATTAACCTTTATGATTTCTACTTTACTGAAGTGATCCTAGCAATCATGATAAATGTGTTATTTTCTCTGTATTTTTGATATCAATCACAGGGACCTGATAATTTGTTACAGGCTAGGCTCATTTGGACATACCCTAGTGTGTATCACAGGGACCTGATACTTTGTTATAGACCGGGTTCATTTGAATCTACCCTAGTGTGCATCAGAGGGACCTCATAATTTTTTACAGACTATGTTCATTTGGACCTTCCCTAGTCCGTATCACAGGGACCTGATAATTTGTTACATACTATGTTCATTTGGACCTTCCCTAGTGTATATAGAGTATTTTAGACGTTTTAGTGACTATTCTCCGTCTCAGGTCACTTGCTAAATATAAACCTCTAAAATACTTAATCCTTTCAAATGAACCTAGAGTATAACAAATTATCAGGTCCCTGTGCTTAATATCTATACATAGAAAAGAAGCGGTGTTTGAACCATTTCGGAACACTCCCTGTGTTAAGAGTATATATATATCACCCTGATATCTGCCCCACTCGACGTCTAAATGCGATTTATTTTGCGGTTTCCATTGTTAGTCCGTGCCGTTACCAGCTCGATAGCTATTGCTAGTTATAAATGTCGGTCACAAGATCGGTTTAAACTTCATTTGGTGTGGCTTGTCGAACGGAATACACCACAAAGGACGACAATTAGAATAAAAAGTACAAAATTCCTTTGTCCCTATTGTTCCGGAGGACAATCATTTCCTTACATCTACTGGGCGCCATATTTTATTTCATGTACATGTATATCACATAATATACTTTACTACGTCCCGGAGTTGGTGATTATAGAGATTTTTATCAATATCTGTGATACTGTAGCTTTTGATAAAAGTCCCTGCCTCCTCTCTATGTAAATAAACACCCATTGAAATCAACTAATCAACAGGGTAATTTATTAATAGGCATACTATAGAAACATTTTAATATCTATATTGCACGTGCATGTGTAGATATTAAGATAACACAACTATCACAGACGTCCCAAGGTCGTTCAGTCCACAAAGGGCCATTCAAGGAACCAGCGTCCTCCAAGGCTGTTCATATCCATTGGTAAGTACATGATAATTCAAAGAACCCCAACCCTCCCCCAAGGTCGTCCAGTCCGCAGTTAGTTCAGACACCCACTGTCCCCCAAGGTTGCTCAGATCCAATATTGAGTACAGGATTATTAAAAGACCCCCACAGACGACTCAAGGTCATCCAGACCCTACAGACAGTTCAGGGCAGTTCAGAGAACTCATATAGTCAACCAAAGTCTTTTAGACCTCTCACTGTACCCCAAAGTCTTCTAAACCTCATAATGTCTCCCAAAGTCCCCAAGGTCGTTCAGACCTCACGTTGTCCGCAAGGTCGTTCAGACCTCATTTATACCCCGAAAGTCTCTCAGACCTAATGCTGTCCTCGAAAGTCTTTTAGACCTCATAATGTGCCCCAAATTCCCCAAGGTCGCCCAGACCTCACACAGTCCCCCAAAGTCTCTTAGACCTCAAGATGTCCCCCATCCCCCGAAGTCTTTTAAACCTCACGCCACCCGCAAGGTCGTTCGGGCCTCACACAGTCCACCTAAGTCGCTCAGAATGTAGCTAGATTCAGTCCAGGAACGTTCGCAAACATCACAGACCCCCAAGGCCGCCATGACTTACGAGTCAGTCGATGTTGTTCGTGTCCCTTTGATTAACGCGCTTGTTATATAACAAATCGATAGAAGTCTGATTAAAATCACGTGCGCTCCCCAACACTCATATTCACACGAATTAATCCCGCCACACAAAGACGACGAGCAGACTCCCGTCTTCATTCATGTTTTTATATGAATCAATATTGTCCTGCTTGGTCGGCTGCTCACGACTCCGGAGCATCAAGTACGTGTACTGTAGCGCTCCACGCTGTACAGACCAGTGTCGTTAGTTTATCCCGCTAAATATCATCTTTTCGCAGCGACAAACAAACGAAACTAAAACTTCACTCGAAATAACGAAAACAGGATGCCGCATTTAATCGAAAAGATATACTTCGCGGCCGAAATAATGATTAAATTCATTCTGTCACCAAGAGGGTAAACTAACTACAATTTTCGACATTACTTTTGGCGGGGGCGTGGAGCAAAGGTTATCACCATATCGCTCCCCTTAGCCCAAGAACCAAAATTAAGATCATCACAAAAATACAATTGTCTTTAAAAGATAAATAACGATGATTAGCGGGACAATAAATATCGTCATATCGTAATGAAATTCAGATTCAGATTCTGTATTTGCTTAAGTTTTTTTTTAACTCATCACAATTACATAAGACATAATACAACATTACATACACGAACACACTAACTTTTCATACAACAGTAAATCTAATTGAAATCATATCTAATCCCTTGGATTATTGTATATTCATATCGTAACGAAATAACGACTTTTCACATATCCGTGGCAATATGACACCCGACAATGTTTTACTCTATGACCTGGATGTCATCACGTTCATAATATGTTTTTAAAATCGACATTTTAGCTGTCAATACTACAAAAACTCATAAACCGGATATACTTGTACGCATGCGCAGTAGTGCATGAAATGAGGTTTTTTTTAAAATCTAATACCTAAATGTTATAGAAATGTAGCAGAGCAAGACTGTGTGAATATATCCTGAAGACTAAATACATGTAGGTCATAAACAAGACACGAATTACTGAGACGTAGTGATCACAAGTCACAAAAGCTAGTATCGTACACACACATTAATTCTCATAGTAAAGGGGACGTAATTTCTACTCCTAGTTGAGAGCCTGAATAGACACCAATTTACCTCTTAGCTGAGGGCTCGGAAAGACACAATATACAAATTAAAGGGAGGTAACTTTAACCTCCTCGTGGAGGGCTCTGAAAGACACACTATACAAATTAAAGGGTAGTAACTTTAACCTCTTCGTGGAGAGCTCGGAAAGACACAATAAACAAATTAAAGGGGAGGTAATTTTCAACTCCGTGGAGGGCTCGGGAAGACACTTATACGCATATTGAAAGGGAGATAACTTTATCCTCTTCCCGGAGAGCCCGGATAGACACAATTTACAGATAAAAGGAAAGGTAACTTTTACCTCCTCTCGGAGGGCATGTAAAGACACGGATATATAGATTAAAGGGGAGATAACTTTTAAAATATTCGTGGAGGGATGAATTTTGTAGTAAACGGTCTCATATACAGGAATTAGGTTTATTAATGACATATAGGCAGATGCAACATAGAATGTCAATACATATTTATCTGTTATTTCAAGACTTCAAGATATTATTTGAAATCATTCACACTGATATGTAAAACAGGTCAGTAATTGACTAAGATTCCTTTTAAGGTTGTAGGGTTAGATACATTTAGTCTATAATTATTCACAACAAAAAACAATTTATATTGTCTAAGATTCCGTTACAGACAACCAAGGGAATTCCTGAGCCCAGACAGTCGTTTCACGTTACGTAGGGTAAATTAGTCTTTGAACATTTTCAAATAAGAATGGATGGTATGTTATTCCGATGCCAGTTTTTTTCTGTTGTAGACTTGGTGTGACCTTGGTGTGACATCGATGTGACCTTGATGTTGTCCGATAGTGTAAGAAGAGGCACTTAAACGTTAATACAGTATAATTCAAACTGTAGTCACTGAGAATGTGTATTAATTACACCAGTACAATAAACACGTCGCTTACGACAGAAAAACATATATATATTTTACAATTTTAGCTTAATTGTAAACATGGCGGAGACCTAACCATTAGTCACGTGCGTACATACATACACGTGCTTTACCACATCACAAGGTGCCAATGAATGTTGGCGATAAACATCTTTACAAATGACAAAACATTCCAGAAATGTCGGGAATGTATACTATTGTTACCGTGTTAATGGTAGCGGCCATCGCCCACACGTGGTCCACGGAAACCTCCTCGTGCGGTGCACGTGAGGGAAATGTGTCATCGACCTAGATTACTCTATTTTATGTTATATTGTTATATTTATTATTTTCAAATGTTTTTAAAAAGCTCGCTTCACCATTTTATTTAAAAACTCCATAGATTCTCAAACTGACCAGGAAGGTCCGAGTAAAGTCTTATGGTTCGAGTGGACACTTCGGGAGACTTGCATATATATACATTTTATATATATTATTTCTCTGTTTATCAGACTGATGTATATTAATTGGCCCAGATATCAGTCAGTACAGATGTCCTATCGGTCAGTCCCTGTGGGGCCACTATCCCCATTGTCACTAAGCACGTTAATTGGCCTGTGTTGCAGTTCATTTGTACACGGAAACAATCCACAGCATTAAATAGGCCCTGATTTACGAGTGTACAAACAATAGTTTACTATCTGTACGATTGAGGATTTCATGCTCCCTGGGCCGTCCCGTGTAGTATTACGGTCGGTACCGGCGACGGGGTTGCTCTAATTTCCGGGGTGGATTCTCGTCGCGGCTGAAATCTTACGAATAACTTTATCAGAAACACTCCTTGTTGTTGTTTTATTTTGATGCGGAATGCGGTCATTAAGACGACGCATTTTCGACAGGCAAATAACAGGTTTAAAACATATTACACAGAACTTTGTTCGTTTAATCCCCCCCCCCCCCCCCCCTACCCCCACCCCCGCTCAGTCCTCCCCGTCCTATTCCCATCAATTGAGGCCGTCTGTATGGAGTTAGCGTGCTACTAAATTGCTACGTCATAAGTTTCTCGTCGCGTTATCCTCTAATATCATTAGAGTGCGTTACGCCCGTGCTGAAGTTGACACACGATTTTCTAACTCTTCAGATAATGGTTTATTAAAAGCCCACTTACAATTCAAATTATTATTTACATCTCAATAGCCATTACATCATACCTACATTGTATAGCATGCCAAAGTGTCAAATAATACATACACTTCTCAAAAGGAAATGATTTGACTTGAAGTGTAAAATATTTAATTTTACATTAAGGTACAATCTTTTAAACTGCAGTGTAGATAAACATGATTGGGTCAAAAACTGGAAAACAAATGTTCACCTTAAGGACAAAAAATTATTTACATATTGGCAAGATTTTGTTTAACCTTAATGCAAATAAAATGCAAATAATGTAAAATATATACATATATTATTTACCTTAATTACTTCTAGTAAGATAAGAAAAAAAACATTTGTAATAATGGACATAATGTCAAAAGATTTTTACCTTTATTGTACATAATGGCAAAAACAAAAACAAACAAAAAAACATATTAATTTTCCTTAGTTAAAAAAAATGCCATTATGTACCAATCTTTTTACCTCAGGAATTAATAATGTTTTCTCATACGTAATGTTTAAAATATATTAACATATTGCAAACACTTGTTTTAGCCATTATGCGACTGATTACATTATCATACTTAAGAGTAAAAGATTTGACCTTATGGGCAATTCTTTTACCATTATGTAAAGCAGCATCCTTATTGCCTCTTAAGGTCAAATCTTTTCCCCTCAAGTAGTATATATATATCATTTTACTCTTTTTGCACGCCATATATACCTACATCATTTAAACGGAGTTAATAGGCCCACGATTTAAAGTATTTTCAGTCGTAACCAATTATATGGAAATTTAATCGACAGCTTATTAAGGAATTCATCATTAAATCATCATAAATTTAAATCCATTTTTCATCAGATGCCATTTTTTAATTTGTTGTGCGAATGAAACCGCGTCAAAAGAGATATGGATCTGGCAGGTATAATTAATTACTGTAACATCAGAGAGGGATGGCCCGAATGTACCGTCCTCTCATAGGGATGGCATTTTAACTCTGTGGTTAGGAATCTATTCAAATCAAGCCCCAGGCACATCGTAAACATCTTTGTGTCATGACGACCGGTGACTAAGGAAAAACCACAAGTTCAGTTACAACCAAAATGTGTTGAAGCTTGTCTTTTTTAATTTTGAATATTAAGCGGATGGCAGAATCGGACCTAACAGTGGTTGAAAGTGATGTAAACGTCAGTCCCGCGGCGAGGTTTTAGCGAGCTGCACTCACACTGCGGTGACGAAGATCAACACAGCGCAAGGACTTGACAAGCATTCCGGAAAATATGTTACGTTAACACTCTACCACTTAATAGGTTTTAATTATGGATCCGAGTTTACATCAAATCAGCATAACTATGGCAACCATAAATACATAATAAGCACATCACTCACCGTCACGTGTGCTACATGATCCCCTTCTCAGATTTTCCCGCCAGTGTGGGAGGGATTGGCTCCTGTAAGAACGGATGTTAGATTGATAATACAAATGTATATAAGTAAGTACGTGTATAATAGGTAATTACCTAGAAAAAATACTTATCGTTATTTAAGAGGTGTTAACTGTTTGGAAAATCATATTAACGTAACGTCAGTAAACTTTATCTCAACAATACCAGGTACAGTATATTAAATGGTCGCTACGTCAGCATTTAATTCTCATTGTGCACAGTAACGAGTACAGCAAGTGGCTGCTAATTTGGTCGAACATGGATCATCCTTAACAAAATACTTTATCTATTTCCGACTTTTTTTTCATGTGAAAACGGCATTTAACCGTATACGGTATTCATTATACAGCATATTGATCGACTTCACAATTCCAGGAACATTGGATAAAATGCTACACTGCCGACAGGGATATACGGCTTGTCACAGAAATGCTTGAAGGTCATCTATATTTGAGAATACTATTGAAATTCAAGCACGAATACATATCTACAAATTTGCACAAATATATCCATGTTTAGTTTCTTAAAATCACCAATAATTTGCTGTAGGTGTTAACAGTTTTTCTATAGAGTTACTTTGTGGTAAGATGTAGCATGGAATGATAAGCTGTTATGCTCACAATAAGAAGCTGTAGCTCACAATAGGAGTATTTATGTGATCGGATTTGACTTTATGAACGTATTAACACTTATTTTGATTTGACCTTGAAATGCAAATGGCGGTTGTGACACAAATATGGCAAATATTCGTTGATGTTGGTACAGTTTGTCCGCGTTTATTGTTGTTTCATTTTGTCCGTGTGTGCTGATGTTGTTACATTTTGTCCGTGTGTGTAGATGTTATTTCATTTTGTCCGTGTGCGTTGATGGTTTACATTTTGTCCGTGTGTGTTGATGTTGTTACATTTTGTCCGTGTGCGTTGATGTTGTTACATTTTGTCCGTGTGTGTTGATGTTATTTCATTTTGTCCGTGTGTGCAGATGTTATTTCATTTTGTCCGTTTGTGTTGTGTTGATGGTGTTAAATTTTGTCCGTGCATGTGTGTTGATGTTACAAAATGTATTTCATTTTGTCTGTGTATGTTGGCGTTGTTACATTTTGTCTGTGTATGTTGGCGTTGTTACATTTTGTCCGTGATAGTTGATGCTGTTACATTTTGTCCGTGTTTGTTGATGCTGTTTTATTTTGTCCGTGAGAGTTGATGCTGTTTCATTTTGTCCGTGACAGTTGATGCTGTTATATTTTGTCCCCGAGAGTTGATGCTGTTACATTTTGTCTGAATGTGTTGATGGTCTTTCATTTTGTCTGTGTGTGTCGATGGTGTTTTATGTTACGATCTACGTTGTTTTTAGGTATACGCCTCCTTAAACCTTGTATGTAGATGCAATGTGATATGTCTCGTTTCTTTCGAGATTATTTATTATTTGTTACCGCTGTTTTCATTGTTTTAATTTTTAGTTGTTTTATGTTGATTATTTTCCATCAACCCTTATCTGTATTTTCAGTGTGTTTCTTACGCTGTTTCAAAATTGTCACTACTTGTTGGGGATGATTAAGTGTTCGTTAATTGGTTTTTGAATTTAACAGTTTTCGTTTCTTCTTGATGCTGGTTAAACAGATTTCATTTTGTTGACACATTTTTGTTTGGTTATGTTTTGTAAATGACGTTGTTTTGTAATTTTCTTTGTTTGATGACGTTGTTTTGTAATTTTCTTTGTTTGATGACGTTGTTTTGTAATTTTAATTGTTAATGACGTTGTTTTGTAATTCTAATTGTTTAATGACGTTGTTTTGTAATTTTCTTTGTTTGATGACGTTGATTGCTTTTTCCGTTGTTTGGTGACGTTGTTTTGTAATTTTTGTTGTTTGATGACGTTGTTTTGCTATTTTCATTGCTTTGTGACGTTGATTGCTATTTTCATTGCTTTGTGACGTTGATTGCTATTTTCATTGCTTTGTGACGTTGATTGCTATTTTCATTGCTTTGTGACGTTGATTGCTATTTTCATTGCTTTGTGACGTTGATTGCTATTTTCATTGTCTGTTGCCGTTTTTACAATATCCAGTTTGTAGATACTATTTTAGAATTTTCATTGACACTGATTTCCATGTCTTATTGTGGACAGTGTTTTAAGAAGAGTGTTTTTTTTATATTATTTATTGTTTTTATGATTCCGTTGTTTTACGATATTGTTGTACAATTTTCATTGTTTTCCACACTGTTTCAAAATTTTCCCTTTTTTGTAGATGCAGTTTTACTGTTGTCATTGTTGCGGTTTTACAATTTCCTTTGTTTCATCACGACATTTATTATCTCCCATGCTTCTTGATATTTTGAACGGCTGCAAAATTGTTTTTTTATCTTTTAGATTTCATTGCATACTTTGTGTTTGTTGGCGTTGTTTTTCGTCATTTATTTACAGACGCTGATAATCCGATTAACGTTACTATTTTTTTCCTGTTGAAATATTCCCTGTAATGAGCATAGTATTATTTTCATCTCGGTATTTAGCTTGTAATTTCATTTTCAATCTAACTTAAATTTAGGTAAATTGTTTTGACATGAGAAATCTGATATGCATTGCATGAAATAATATTTTGATTTAATGACATAGACCTTTAAAACCAAATCATAATAGTACGCTCATTGAATTGGATAATTCTAAAATAAATATTATCTGTCTCCAAATGATAACGACAGTTGACTGCATTGTTTAAAACCATTGTCTGATCACTATTACACAGACTATATATAATATGATATCTCCTCGCCATTTCAAGGTTAACTTAATCCTACAGAACGCTGTCAAAATTTGTTCGAGGAGACACGCATACAATTTTTATCTAGTTTTGCTTTGAAATATGAAGTTATCGACGTTACTCTTTTTGCATCGTTGCTCAATAACATTAAATCATAGACATTAATTTGAATGCCTTTGATACTACTACTACCGTAAAGGGTGTTAATATGTCTGACCATTAATTTAAGGAGTCGTGTTACGTAATAACTGTCAGTTTCTGCCTCGATGGATCATTACTCTCTAGTCGGGGAAATCAATGAGGAATTTCATTGTTAAGGTTACGTAATTTTTGCTGAAATGTATGATATATATATAAAGTGATTTGTTAGCCAATGCGCAGTGAAAACTTTGTTAAACAGCACAATAACAGCGAATCCATCAGAACAGTCTTCTATAACAGGGAGTGTGTTATTTATCATACGGTATTTGTCTCGTTTTCTCCTTTGTTCGTATGTGACAGACTATTTTTCATTGTTGAATTAACGTCTATCCATGTATGACTTTTCAATAAGCGACGCCAAATATCTTCATCTTGAATGGGATATTTTTATGTATTAAACAAATTTCTATGAAAATATGATCTCAAATATTTCAGTTAAATATGTTTCTCATGATTCACTTGATAGGCTCGTTATATCTAAGGTGGAATAAAAAGAAATACCTTCAGAATATAATCATTGCGGATTTTTTTTTCTCCATATTTCGAGCGATTTATTAATTCATTCCATTTTTAAATAAACCAGGAATAAATTTAAGTCAAAACCCGGTTTTAGGTTGAAACCGTTTTCATGCTTCGTCTATTTTAAAACCCACTGGATAATGCATTAATGTGAGAACTCGTGTGAATAATCCTCTGGCATTTTCGGGTGTAACATTATATCTTATTATTACCAGAGTTGTCTTTTATCAACAGTAAAATCCATATGCTCATTTGTTCAATCAAAACTTCGATAAAGACTTATACAAATAATCTGATGTTAAGATATTGTTCTAGTCATTTCAGGGCAACTTTGTACGAAATATTCAAATAATTTCTTTATTTAAAAAAAACCCACATTTATCTAAGAATACTATTTTAAGCTACCGATGTCTTTTAAAATTCCAATATTTATAGAATGAAAAATATATCAAGGAAGTTTAAATATTCAAAATTCGTGAACATCGTTCATCTACCAAGTCTTCTGGGACACAATGTACATTTAAAAATTGATATTTTGCAATAATGTCTTTTCGTTCTTACTTTCTATATTTATCATCGACACGACAACAACATCCTTTTAATCAACAGGATAAATAATTACATCTAAACAGTGGTCATCACCTACCTCGGGTCTGAAGTCTCTCTAAACGTTCGACGTGGACATGCACCGATGTCATGGTTATCTAGTAGAATGTCAGAACTTTAAACTTGCATTTTTTGAAAAAGAATTTTCCCATCATCCTTTAGCTTTTATTCGTTGACGTCATGACCGACATGCGTAAATGCACGTACTAAAATACCGCATGACCCTGAAATACATTGTCGTAATCTTTTTGTTACGCATTTAAATTTATTGAGCTTTAAAGCGATGGCGTGAATCTTATCTGATGTGAGTTTCCATGTGGCTGGAGACTAAGTATGTAGGTTTACATTAAAGGCGACGTCCCATAATCAGTCTGTACTTTTAACAATTTAGTCAATATGCATGTGCACTGAGGCTACTTTGGAGAAGGGCCATGCCTGGTACCGGGCGGAGGGCGGGTGTCTGTACTATTATTTGTCGGCACTCATAGGTCCAGATCACCTGCGGCGCTACGGTATCACACATGTCGAAATCGGTCATGATATAAGTTTTCGTCTGTTAAATTTTTTCCATTGATGAGAAGTCTGCATGTCGTAAACCACTGTATCTACACAGCTGGCGGTGTTTTACCTGTATTCGATTTTTTCATTGTTATATTAAATACGGTCACTTTTAAAGAAACACACTCGTGGTTACACGATAAAAGTATTTCTATAGTAAAATGTGTTATGGGGCTTTTAGTATGGCTTGTATTTCTGATTACGAAACACCATGAATATCGGGGCAAATGAAATGAACGTGTATCAATACACAAACAATGCGAGAGACCTTGCGTGATAATACATAAAAATAGTTAAATGACTCCGCGATTTTGACATATCACCGTTTTATAAGTAATTGGCAATATACTCAGTCTCCCGGAATAACATAACACCTCCTATAACGATTGATAATTTTGATAATTGTCCTTTATTCCTTACGCCAATATGAAATTTTGATTTCCCATATTTCTTGTATTATCATAATGTTATCTAGGTAATTATGAAATTACCATGTATCATGTTTGTTTTCTGACACCAATATCGAATTACAATTGATCTTATTAATTAATCTATAGATGTCTTACACGAAAAGAGTATAATGATTGAATTTATTGATTTCTGACACAAATATGATATCATAACTGACTTTATAAGTGTCTTACACAAAAAGGGTATAATAATTGACTTTATTAATGCCTTATACAAAAAGTTTATTAAAATTGACTTTTTAAATGCCTTACTCAAAATATTTTATAATTAACTTATTGATTTCTGACACCAATATTATAATTGACTTTATAAATGTCTTATACATACAAAAAGTGCACTACAATTGACTTAATTCATTTCTGACACCAAAGGTGTGTTATAATTGATTATCTATTCATAAACGCTTATTACATGTTATAATTGTTGCCTACTACAAGCGCCAATACAGTATTGTAGTAACATGTGCTATTTCGATATAAACATGGAAAACATATGCATAAACACCATTACATATCACAATCTCATCAACTGACATCATAGAAGCTGCCAAAAGGTAACTTGTAAGCTTGATAATGAGGTTTTGTGAATTGTACAATTCTAGGAACATTGTTTAGTTAACCCTACGATATAGCAATCAGAAAATGCTGATGTTGCACATTTTCAAAATGGCGATGTATCGCCTACCTCGGCCAGGAGTGGTGATGTAATTAATCACCGACATGGACGAATATGTCAGGTCGCTCACTCCGAATACTGTTTACTGAGATAAATTTAGACATATTGAAATAATAACTGTGTCTTAATTTGTAACACACTCGACTACAATCTGGTACAGATCGGCAGCAGATCAGTGATATAAAGTGTCATACTGTGGAAGGTTGTGTGTTTTACTGTTTTTTACTGTTTGACTTCCTTTTTCATTTTGTGACGTAATGTTTTTAGATCAAACTTATGATTTCTTGTTCAATAATTGTCCTGTCAAGTGTCAGTGGTAATAACATATTTGGTGTAGAAATGTAGATAATGTTGAATAGTACACGTATATAGTACATGTATATATTTCAACAGACAATTATATGCGTAAAGATATCATTTTAAACGCGAACAGTCGACAATTCCAGCAATATCTTGTTTGTCAGATTTACATGCTTATCAATCATTTTATTCTTTTTGATATTAGTCTTATCTCACAAATTTTACATTTCATTTAACTGCAGTTTATAAGTGATTTTACATTATGTTTTGTGCATCAGTTAGATTTATCCCAAAAAATATTTTCATATGAATTAATCTCATACATCTAAACATTGACAAATTACTATTATAAATCTATATGATTGTTTTTGACATGGTTATTAAATAATGAGTTGTTAAAATGTTTTTGCCGGACGAATGGCAGTGTATGTAAAAAGTCCATGACAAAGGGGAAAATGTCTTATTTTCTATTCGGTCTCCTTAACACAATTCAAGAAGACTATTAGTATTAAACGAAAAGCTCCCATCTTATGTCTATATGGAAAGCTATTCATCGACCACAGGCATGTATGCTAACGCTCTTTCGTGTTAACTTAATTCTGTAGAAACATATTCATTTCATGAATAATTATTTTTATTATATATATGTAATGTCAAGGCGCGTGGGTAGACATGTGGTCGTTATTACACAGAGTTACTACATTAAAACAATTAAATCAGGCCAGTATACGTATGGTGTTGTCAGATTTCTCATTGCTGCTACAAATCTAAGATCAAATGTCAAATTAATCCATCCTCTCTGATAATCGTATATTATCTGAATGACTTACTCTGTCTATATTGATTACGTGTTGCACGTGTTCTTATCATACTGATTATCTGAATGGATTAGACCAATAAACTATCAAACATAAACATAATGCTCCAATATGATCATATCACACACACATGTAATTTGTGATTACTGATAAAATGATGTACATTTCGTAGTTTACCAACGAATTTAGCTATTAGCTTTACTAAATGATGAAGTAGGAACTGCCTTTATTCGTATGTTTATATCGATATGTAGTTATCTCTACTGGATGTCTCAGAAACCATGACACGGTGAATTAATAATTGAATTGCAGTATATGGTTGTTATTTTTAGAATGTTTTACATTCACCTTTGCACATCTGGTGAGTTGACGAATTTGATTAACTTTTATCTAATTATCTATTAACAAAGAAATGAAGACCATGAACGTGCCCCCCCCCCCCCCCCCAAAAAAAAAACAACCCAAACACCCAAACCGAAATTTCATAGATTAATTAACAATCACAGACTATCAATAGAAAATAGATACTTCATTCTTGTTATTGTGTTGATTAATGATGAAATTTTCTATGGTTTCAATCACATTCAAGTATCTTTTTGATCTTGTGTTTGGTTTGGTAATATTCAACAAAATATGGTCAATCGTTTTCGGCTGCTATATGTGCATTTCTGTTCCTTTATAATAAATCCCAAATCTCACCTTTTTTGACTCTAGATTGATCACTCAAATCCTCAGTGTGTGGCCATTTCTAATTGTAACACGTTCGTTTTTGCTGTACAATTTTGTAAAGTTCAAAATAATGAAAAATATACCATGATGTGGAAAATTCTACATTTTTGATCGAAATGGTTAATAATAACATCACCAATATTTGGACCAAAAGGAAGAACCCGGACCTCCTGTTTCATTGCTGTTTTAGAAAGATAAACGTTTTGTGATCTGGTTAATATTTTATAAAGTTTTATAGCATAACTTTTCATATAAAGTTTTAAATCTCTATCAAATTAGTATTTTACTATGAAAAAATAAGGGGTAGGTGTAACTTAAATTGCTATTCTGAGTTTTAAAGGTTAAAGAAATTTAACCTGCATTATTTAAAAGAAAATGCGTTTTTTGTGTTAGTTCTGTAAGCATCCATACATACATGACACACATTTGGGAGATATTGTATGAATTCATCATGTAAAAGGTAAAAAATTGGAAAATTCACTTACAAACACATTGGTATCTTTGACCGATCATAGCACCAAAACGATTTCTCTTTTTCTTGAACTTTCTGACATTCTATTAACTCCCATTTCCAAAAATGTATATCAGAAAAAAAGTTTAATACAAATTTCTTTTTGACATCACAGACGTGTACATCCTTAATTCACTAGAATATTAAAAGAAGTATGATTTTAAATAACTCCGGGTTTAGGGATATAAACATCACTATATAAACTGTATATCAATGAGTGGAACATGCATTAAGTGTGTGAAAACAGGACGACCGTGTAAAATGCTAACAATGAACGATGAAAAAAGCAAACAAACCTTCGACATTTCAAAACAATGTATGAAGCATTTTGTTTTTAATAAACTTGTCAAACATATGGTTATCAAAACAAAATAGTTACTATTTTTAAGGGGATGACCTTATATGGAAGTGTTTATGAACTTGCATAAGATATATTGACTTTTTTTTGTCTATAATCAGAAAAGTTTACACTGATCTGGTAGTTTTCCCTTTTATGGACGTTTGTGATTAATTTCTGTTATATTTTAATTCTATTAATCAGAAAATTGTTTTGTCGTCGTAGTTAAGTAACGAAGGTAATGTTGTGTTTTCTAGCGGACATTAATTGGAATTTGTTTTTAATATGACTCACGATTTTAATATCTTTTACGAACATTTGATATATGGGTTGATCAACAACATGTCTGTTGTTTGAATGATATTTGAGAGTATCTCCGTCTCTGAATAACGTGTGTGTTTTCTAAATACCATTTAATAAAGCCTAGAGGCATTAAAATTATTTGTACATATATTCATAACAGGATGCAATGACCACGCCCACTAAATACACATACTACAATATTAACACCACGCCCGTCTGGTGTAGAATACTGTACAATGTAACAATTCTATTATGTTGAAGTTTAGTTTTAAAGACACACGAATCCAGTTTTTAATGCAACATCCAGAACTATCGAATTGATTACAAAAAAAGTAAGCTTCTAACTCTTTTTATGTTTTCTAATATTTATATTCTTGTGAAATGATTACATTATTACATGACCAGAGTTTTCGTATTCTGCTTTTTACCAGTTAGGAATGATAAACCCTTTATTCTGCTGTTTTACCAGTTATGGATGATAAACACTTTATTCTGTAAGTTTTACCGATTAAAGATGATAAACAGTTGATTTTGCTGTTTTATTAGCTAGGGAGGATAAACACTTTTTTGGCGTTTTACAAGTAAAGGATGATAGATTCCGTATTTTAGAGTTTTACCACTTAGAGATGATAAACAGATGATTTTCCTTTTTAATAAGTTAGGGAGAATAAACACTTCATTCTGACATTTTACCAGTCAGTGATGATAAACACTTTATTATGACGTTTTACAAGTTATGGATGATAAACACTTTATTCTGGCGTTTACCAGTTAGGAATGATAAACATTTCATTCTGCTGTTTTACGCGTTAAAGATGATTAAAACTTAATTCTTACCTTTTACAAGTAAGGGGTGATACATTCCTTATTATGACGATTTATCAGTCGGGGAAGTGAAACTCTTTATTATGACGATTTATCAGTCGGGGAAGTGAAACTCTTTATTATGACGTTTTACCAGTCAGGGAAGTGAAACTCTTTATTTTGGCGTTTTACCAGCCAGGGAAGTGAAACTCTTTATTATGACGTTTTTCAAGTTAGGAAGGGCAAACACTTTATTCTGTAAGTTTTACCAATTAAAGATGATAAACATTTAATTCTTAAGTGTTACAAATGAGATATTATAAACACTTTATTCTGACGGTCAGTTGTTCATTAGTTAGATCTTATCAACACTTTATTCTGACGTTCACTTCATTTTTTGTTTTGCCAGTTAGAGATTATAAACACTTTATTCTGGCTTTTACCTGTCAGGGATGTTAAACTTTTTATTATGACGTTCAGTTCATTTTGCTGTTTTACCAATCATGGATGATAAACACTTTATAATGACGATTTACATGTTAGAGATGATAAACAGTTCATTCTGACGTTTTACAAGTTAGGGATGATAAACAGTTCATTCTGACGTTTACAAGTTAGGGATGATAAACAGTTCATTATGATGTTTACAAGTTAGGGATAATAAACACTTTATTATGATGATTTACAAGTTAGGGATGATAAACACTTTATTATGATGATTTACAAGTTAGGGATGATAAACAGTTCATTCTGAAGATTTACAAGTTAGGGATGATAAACACTTTATTATGATGATTTACAAGTTAGGGATGATAAGCACTTTATTATGAAGATTTACCAGTTAGGGATGATAAACAGTTCATTCTGAAGATTTACAAGTTAGGGATGATAAACAGTTCATTTTGCTGTTTTACCAGTCATGGATGATAAACACTTTATTATGATGATTTACAAGTTAGGGATGATAAACACTTTATTATGAAGATTTACCAGTTAGGGATGATAAACAGTTCATTCTGAAGATTTACAAGCTAGGGATGATAAACAGTTCATTCTGAAGATTTACAAGTTAGGGATGATAAACACTTTATTATGAAGATTTACCAGTTAGGAATGATAAACAGTTCATTCTGAAGATTTACAAGTTAGGGATGATAAACAGTTCATTCTGATGTTTTACAAGTTAGGGATGATAAACACTTTATTATGAAGATTTACCAGTTAGGGATGATAAACAGTTCATTCTGATGTTTTACAAGTTAGAGATGATAAACACTTTATTATGACGTTTTTCAGGTTAGGGATAGCAAACACTGAATTCTGTAAGTTTCGCTAGTTAGAAATGATAAACAGTTGATTTTGCTTATAAGCTAAGAAGGATAAACACTTTTTTGACGTTTTACCAGTCAGTGATGATGAACTCTTTATTATGACGTTTTACAAGTTAGAGATTATAAACTCTTTATCATGACGTTTTACAAGTTAGGGATGATGAACACTTTATTATGACGTTTTACTAGTTAGGGATGATGAACACATTATTTTGGCGTTTTATCATTTAGGGAAGACATATGCAAGAGAAATATCGCTGCCATTTTTCGCTTTTCTATCTATTTAATTAATATATATTAAAGAAAATGTATAAGGCTATGCAACAAAAATGGTGGTTCCCATTGTAGCTATATATGTAGAAGCTAGTTGCACTTTCTATTTAATGAAATCATATTTTATTATTGCAATTTGTTTTAAAATTCACCGGAAGAAAACATTTACAAGAATTGTTCAATATTCCGTTTTAAGTGAGACTTGTACAAGAAACCTTACTTAATGAAAGTCGACCGTATTATTGAACTTGCTATTCCATAATTCATACGTGCCATATTTATCAAACTGCAATTGTGACATGCCTAATTACATATGATTATCCAGTAAAAATACCCATTAGCATTGTTTAACATATGATAAATGCAATCATTATAACATCGCCACGGCAGATAAAATAGGTAAACATTAAATACAAATAATTGTTGTATAATACATTTAAAATCAACGGAAACATTGAGAAAATGACAATTAATTGCACAAAACAAAATATAAAAACTCCCATTATGAAATTCACTTAAAACACTGAAAGAGAGAAAAACACCATAAATCAGCACAACACGTGTAAAATAGGCAAATATGATGTTAACTTTCACAGGAAACGCGCGCGCGCGCAAAAAAAATCTATAATATCTACACCAAACATGGTATATCAATAGGAAAAAATAGCGTAAAAAAACATTATAATGATAGGAAAATTTAGCGTCAAAACAAAACATGTTATATTGACAGGGGAAAATTAGGGTCAACACAAAACATGGCATGTGATAGGGAAAATCAACGTCAACACAAAACATGTTATATTGATAGGGAAAATTAGTGTCAACACAAAACATGTTATATTGATAGAGAAAATTAGCGTCAACACAAAACATGTTATATTGAACGGGAAAATTAGCGTCAACACAAAACATGTTATATTGATAGGGAAAAATTAGCGTCAACACAAAACATGTTATATTGATAGGGAAAAATTAGCGTCAACACAAAACATGTTATATTGATAGGGAAAATTAGGGTCAACACAAAACATGTTATATTGATAGGGAAAAATTAGCGTCAACACAAAACATGTTATATTGATAGGGAAAAATTAGCGTCAACACAAAACATGTTATATTGATAGGGAAAAATTAGCGTCAACACAAAACATGTTATATTGATAGGGAAAAATTAGCGTCAACACAAAACATGGCATGTGATAGGGAAAATCAACGTCAACACAAAACATGTTATATTGATAGGGAAAAATTAGTGTCTAAACAAAATATGTTATATTGATAGAGAAAATCAACGTCAACACAAAACATGTTATATTGAACGGGAAAATTAGCGTCAACACAAAACATGTTATATTGATAGAGAAAATCAACGTCAACACAAAACATGTTATATTGATAGGGAAAATTAACGTCAACACAAAACATGTTATATTGATAGAGAAAATCAACGTCAACACAAAACATGTTATATTGATAGGGAAAATTAGCGTCAACACAAAACATGTTATATTAATAGGGAAAAATTAGCGTCAACACAAAACATGTTATATTGATAGGGAAAATTAGGGTCAACACAAAACATGTTATATTGATAGAGAAAATTAGGGTCAACACAAAACATGTTATATTGATAGGGAAAATTAGCGTCAACACAAAATATGTTATATTGATAGGGAAAATTAGGGTCAACACAAAACATGTTATATTAATAGGGAAAAATTAGCGTCAACACAAAACATGTTATATTGATAGGGAAAATTAGGGTCAACACAAAACATGTTATATTGATAGGGAAAATTAGGGTCAACACAAAACATGTTATATTAATAGGGAAAAATTAGTGTCAACACAAAACATGTTATATTGATAGAGAAAATTAGCGTCAACACAAAACATGTTATATTGTTAGGGGGAAAATAAGCGTCAACACAAAACGCAAAATATATATAAGAAAGCATAAACTATAGCACTGACATTAAAGAGAAGAAATTAAAAATAGATGAAATAATCTATCAAAGGAAAAGTTTAACAAGAAAAATCACAATTACTACAGTACCACAATAAGTAACGTCTTACATTATGTTCACCTGTTAAATCTACATTACTTAATAGAATGACTTTATACATATTTTATTGTAAGAACAAAGGGATTAGGCACAAGTTATGAAGCCTTCTCCAAAAAGCATGTTATTATTTACAAACAATGACATCGGTATAATATATAGTAAAATCAACATTTATGGGAAGAAAAAAAATGAATAATTTAATGTAACATGCAATATACATAATAAAGATATACAAGTATATTATATTCAAAATCTTCTGCTGGACTTTATAAATGACTGCACATGTTCAAATACATAACAATTTACTTCCAAAGCTTCCAAAGTTTTCATTTCCCTAAAGTAATAAATTTAAATTAACATGTATGTTTAAGTCATTAAAAGCTTGGAGCATTTCAGCACGGGCAGTAAAATATCTCTAACACTCAAAAAAGAAATGATGGACAGAAAAGATCCTCTTTGAGGGAACTACACTGATGTCTTATTTAGTATGTATAATGTTTAACTTTCTTTCACCATAATTAAAGTAACAAGGCAGACTAGTAGAGATAGGTTGGGAAAGAGCTAGTTTAAAAGAAGAAAGAGGTAAGGATTGAACATTGTCGTCTAGTTATTCCAGGTTTTTAAAGTAGAGGGCAAGAAGGAGTTAGTTGTAGTGGAAAGTCGGTAATTTGGAATTCTGAAGTTGTCCTTATTTCTTAAAGTGTATGGATTAATATCGCCTACTGAAGGAGGTAATACGTTTGATAGATAACTTGGGGTCATATTTTTGTTTATCTTATATAGTAATTGAAGTTTTCTTCTAGCTCTTCTGTCTGAAAGGAGTTCCAATTCTGTTTCAAAACATAAAGATTCCTTTCTTGTATAAGATGGTAACCCGGTTATTATTCGTATTGCTTCACGCTGAGCCCGCTCTAACATTTCTGAATCAGCTTGAGAGCTTTAAATTTTTTAAAACATCACAGATTTCATTAGAAGTAACTAATAAAGAATTAAAAAAGCTGTTAGTTTTCAGTTCTAAAATAGGCACTTCAGTATAATCATCATCAATATTAGTAATACTGCAAAAATATTCATTTAGTAAATTTGACTTGTCTTTATCATCGACCGATAAATGACCAGAGGTTGGGTCTAAAAGAGTAGGAATAGATTCTGACCCTGAATTACCTATAAGTCTCTTTATTAATTTCCAATAATTTTTAGGATCACCTGAATAATAATAATCAATGAGATCACCTACATTGTCATAAAATGATGATTTTGCAATGTTTTCATGTTATTTACCTTATTCCTCTGTTGTTTTTTTTTTTAATTTGTTATGTCCCTTGGAAGCTTGGAATTAATCGCAATTTTCCTCAACCTATCACTTATTCTCATATTTTTTCTCAAATCAGAATTCATCCATTGCTTATCTTTGGGTCTAATAGTAACATCTTTATTTGGTATGCATATATTAGCAAAATCAAGGAAAACTTTGGTAAAGTGTACACTTGCAGAATCAACTGAATTGCAATTTGAAAAAAGAGTATTCCTATCATATTCCCTGATAAGATTATTAAATAATTCAAAATTACCTCATTTATATAGCCATACTCGTCTTCAATAAACAGGTTTAATTTTAAAAGGAACTTCAATATAAGCAACACAAGCTTCATGATCAGTAAAATCTTTATCAGTTTCAATAACAGAAGAGTCTATACAAGTAAGAGAATCTGATAATAAAATAGGATCAAGTAAACTTGATCTTGTAGCACCTACTCGGGTAGGTTCCGATATTACATTGATCAAATTAAAAGTATCAATAATATCTGCAAAAACATGATTTTGAGAAATTGTTAACAAATCCACATTCAGATCTCCTAACAAAATAACATTATCAGTAAGGTCTTTAGCATAGTTTAACGAGATACGAAGTATATTCCAAAAATGATTAGCATCATGATAATTAGACAGATAAGCAGTTCCTATAACGATTTTCTTACCTTCAGGAAGAAGCACTTCAAACCACATAACTTCAAGCCCATGAATTTCTAAATCAGTTAATCTATTGCCTTTAAGTGCATCATTAATATATACCATTATACCACCCCCTGCAAAATTTCTATCAAGTCTAAAAGGGGAGTGAAAACCATCAATAATCAAGTCACTTGTCGGTAAAGAAGCATCCAGGTGTGTTTCGGTTAGGCAAATTATATCATACTCTCCTGCAAAATTTTCTATATAATCGATTTTATTCCGTATACTTCTGATGCTTAAATGAAAAATTGAGCGTTCACCTGGTCCAGGACCAGGATTTGATTCAATGTCCATATGTTGTAGTAAAAGCAATAGCAAGATTAACATGAAATCTATATTGTTTAGATGTAAATGCAAAAACGTATTCAATAAACTTGCAAACTTGGTCAAATTTTGTTTTTAATTTTTTTTTGTAAAAAAATCCAAGAAAAATGTTAGTAGGAGAATAAAAGGTATGAATATTTCAATATAAATCTACCATAGGATTTGGAATAAAAAGTACCGATTGCCACTCTATGAGACATATAGTCATTACCCATAATCAAAGATATAGACTTGAAAGATAAAATTGTGGCAATTCGGAATGTATAAAAGGAAATATGCATGTGAGCAGCAGAAGATCTTGAACATGATATGTACATCGAGAGCAAAAACACATAGACACAAAATTTGAAATTTGAATTCAAACAGAATCACATGGAAAAAAATATATTCCATGATCTTATTTGATGTATACATTTACAAAATGTTTAGGAACAGGGAATTAAGTTTTGTAATTATATTTCAATCCGGTGGAGGAAGTATTATAATATTCTGAGAGTTTCAACTACATATATATGTTAGTGAGAATTTCATCAAAGTATTTTTTTTTAAATTTACAGATAAGTTTCTTTAAAAGTGTTGAAGTGATGATACATATACATTTTGTATATTTATTTTGGAAAACACTTTATCCATATAAGGAATGTTACATACAGTATATAAAATATAAATTGTGACTATATGATCAATATTTCATTAAACTTATTTCAATTATGTCACGTGAGTGCTCTTGGCCGACACAGAACAAAAACATGAAATCTATCCACTGTTCATAACTTCCTGCTTGTACAAAATGTCCATCACAACCCGTGCAAAAAACTTTCTCCTTCAACACACTGTTCTTTCTTGTATATTCGTTTCCAGTCATGCTATCGTCTGTGTCAGCCAAGACCAGACAAGTGACTTTTCAATATATAAGAATATTGACAATAAGGTTCAAAGATTCATTAAAATATTACTTTACACGTGATTCATGTATCACTTTATATATTCAAATACATTCCAATTTTATACTAATTATTGTAGAAAAAAATAGAAGGAGGTAATGTGACGCATATTATTGATACGGAAAAAGATAATATATTTGCTCAATTTCTGTTAAATAATGAAAACAGATAGATGCTATATTTCTAGTGTCTTTCTTCTTTACTTTTCTTTCTGTAAATTCATTATAGGTATACTGTGTCGCTATCTTAATCTTTGTAATTTTACATTTGTGGCGAGGGCTAGAGATAGGTATATCTAATTGTGTCTAAACAATAAAATATGTTCAAATCCAATCCAATGTCTACTTTCAGTGAAAATGTTAAAAGTGACATTCTCAAATTAAATCTTGTTTTACCTAAGGTCTTTTAATAATTTCGTTTTCCTAGTTTTTTTAATCTCTGCCCTTTGATTGATTTTTCTTATCAAAGACTTCATCAAACCATACATCTAATTCAGAGAACAATTATCGTGAGAATGTACCAGTAGTGGAGATAGTACTGAAATATGTTCCAGCAAAGAATTTTCTACACATGTGATTACCACCTTTAAATATCAATCTAGAAATAGATGCAATGTCCAAATTTATACTAAATTAGAAATCAACTCCATCGTACACTTGCTTCTTCCTTCAGAGTCCTGCTAATTGTCAAAAGTTAGGGTATGGAAACAGAAAAAAAAACAAAAACAAAAAACAAAAACAAAAACAAAAAAACAAACAAAAAAACAAACAAAAACAAACAAACTTGTTTAGATATTAATAGAAAGAAGGGGGAGTCGCACTATAGTTTTCTCCTTTTTTATGTTTTTTTTTTTGTATATTAAAACTAATAATTACATACTTTTCAATGAATTATTAAGTTTTTATATGCGATGAATATCATCCAAACATTTTATGTAATTTTCCCATCCAAAGTTTGACCATTATTTTAACATACTATCTCATTAAATCAACCGCATTATTTCTGTTAAGTTTGTAATATTCCCGGAAAAAAAACGATTTATTTAATCCTCTATACAATTTAGGATTAACAGATTTTAGTTTTATATATTTGATGGTCACCGAGAAAGTTCACAAATGTAACTGGAATATTAAATTATTCTTAACTAATTTTTGCAGATTATCTTATCGTTCTATAATAATTTGTTAAGTGTTTTTCGTCTATTGTTTTAATTTACTTCTGTAATAATCGCCGTTTTATTTTAAACGTTATCATATCATTGTCTACAGTGACACATAAAAAAGAAAATGAAAATATATTCAGAAACTAATTTAATTCGACATGTTTGACGGCCTTCTGGCCTTTCAGCTGACAAGCAAATTCAGAAACAAGTACAGTATTTGTGTGTGGTACTTACAAAGCCTTCTCCTCATATTAATAGATACATTTAAACAGTACTGATAATATTACATATATCAGATATATATAACACATGTAAGAGAAAAGAAAGAGGAAGGGTGCAAGGTCTGATAGTTGGATTCGCCGTTTTCTTTCGAATCCTACAAATACATCAATTATAAAACTTATTTGTCTGTTAATTAACAGAAATATTGCTGATTTTTTTTTTTTTTTTTTTTGTAATTAAGTTTTGGCAGATAATCTTACCCTCATAAAGTAGATCGTCAAGTGTTTAATAAAACTATTACTGTAATAATCACTGTTTTGGTTTGTTTTCAACAGTTATTTACTGGTTCAAAAGGATAATACAACAACATACATAAACAAAGAATGATAGATAATTCGGAACAAAGTACTTACATTTGAATATTAACCCGTCTTCTCTTTGTGACAGTCATGACAAACAGAAAATGTCACAGTTTTCTTTTCAGTCTGAGAAATATATTAGTTATAAATCTTCTTGTCTATTCTTGAAATGTTTACAGAAATATTTCTGGTATAATATTTTCCTTTCTGTACATTCATTATATATATGCAATTTTATTCAACATTCTATTTTTTTCGGACAATAGTTTAAATATAAAACTGGAAAAATAGATGTTTTCATTTCAATGAAATCATGATTTGTACCTACATATGTTTTATATAGCTATAAAAACTCTTTATATCTGTACTGCATTCCACGCAATGTTTTAAATATGTATATGGAAATATTATGAACGACGATAAAAAATACTGTTTATTTATTAACGGAATTTGATATGATTAAATTCATCACAGAAAAAAATGCACCAGCTTTGAAAGCTGAATACTGTACGAATATGCATGGATGTTCATTCCTAAAAATATTATCTGATTTCATAGAATCCTAGAAGTGCGTGTATTTGATTGCACTTGAAGATGCACGTTGAAGAAATTTATAGATTAAAAATCTTGATAATGTACTTGACTTAATATATAACGATATGCTATCTTCTATACCATAAAAGTCCCACTTTGATGAGTCATTCAAGGTCACAAGTCGGTAAAAACCCAGAAAAATTAGCTATGATTCAATCTTGGAAGAAGATATTTTTATAGTGGTACTTCAATGATTATTCAGAAATAACTTTCTTTAAACAGAATATAGAAAAAAATCAACATACCTGAGTATTTTAGGGGGGAAATGTTCTAACTCATTAACCATTATCATGACTAATAAATGTTGCAAGCATAATTGGGAAAATGTGCAGGATAGCATCAGTACAATGGAAAATCGATCAAAATAGAACCTCAGGTATCGAGGCCACACAAGTTAATCCGGCAACAGCTTGAATTAACCTGGTCCATAGATGTATCACATATCGATGATGTTATTCAAATATACTTCTTATGTTTAAATTTTAAACTTTTAAGTCACGTGGTATTGCTAGAAAGTTCCATAGGCTTTTTACGTCCAAAATAAATAACACAGTCTTAACTGGTTACTCACAAAATCCATGAAGACAGTTTTCTCCTGTCATTAATATTGGAAGGGCAGTAACTCTTCCACCGGCTGCCATACCGTACACGATAGCCAGCGACTTTCCACGTCTTATTACAATCCATTGTTAACTCAGAATGTTACCGTGTATCTATGAAGAATTCCAATAAATGTTATCCCTCTCGGATGATGTAGTAACGATACATATATAATTTGGGGGGGAAAAAACAAGAAAATAATACAGAATTGTACCTGCCGAACGGCATGTTGTCAGTACGCCATCCATTTAACCGAGTCACAAAAGTACGAATAGGTCGGGTCACACATGACCAAATAAACATCAAAATACTTCTATTTCCTGTAGGTTTTTAATGATTTGGGAAATATGTAAATGTTTAATACGGCCACTCCTAAAAAACCGCGGGGTCTGAAAGGTTGCGGTTTCCTCGCCAGCGTCTCCCTCCCCTCCTCTCGTCTTTGTATGTACTGGTATAATTATACCACAAGGTTACTGAGGACGAATGTACCAAACGACACGAAAATGTGGAGCACAAACACTGTCTCTATCTCGGATATTAAATACAAGTGTCGCACCTGCACGTCTAACCACAAAGCCGCAGGCTCCTAGTTCGAACCCTTGTGTTTTGTCGGGCAATCCTTATACAAGTCAGTCATATATCAACAGGGAATGTCAGCTTGAAGTGATATACTCGTTCTGTATAGTACTGTTATCCCATTATCAGTTTACTGGTAAATATGTTGATAAATTAGCTAATAGCAGGATCAATTTCACCGTCATTCTCATCAGAATTCAAACTAAATTCAAACACGAAAGACACAGACTTAATTTGATAGAAGTGTAGATATGTTAAAATGTTAAATTTAGTTTTGAGGAGAGGGCGTTTCTTAGTGGCGATTTTAACCAGTGTAGTTCTGTGTCTGTCTGTCTCTCTTTCTCTCTTTGTCTCTCTTTGCTAAAATTATAAATGAAATTGAGCTTTATGATTTTGGTCCCTTAATATGTCTGATTCTAGTTTCAAACTAGGTGCAGATAATCTTGAATTATAATTCAGCTTGGCAATTCTTAACAAAAACAAAAACTTATTGTCTGGTGGCCAATCTAGGCAGTACCCTATGGACACAGGAATTTTCGTTAAACACTATAATAAAGAAGTAGGTGCTTTTCTATCAATGACTCTTTGTACGAGCAGCGCCATCATTGAAGGAGGGGCCACAGAGAGTAAACACGTGTCACTGCATAGGGAGCGGTCCAGGATAGCCGAGTCATCATATTAAGGTGTGAAGTCGTTTTCACCAATTTGACTGAATGTGCAGAGCTACACATTTTCACGGTGGTATGGGTGGCGGAAAAAAATCGAACGAGATATACATTCATGTATAAACAAAGCACAACAATACCTCAAAATAGTATTATTATGCTGGAATGATCAATGAAACATTTTATAGATGAAAGTTTACCAGGGTTATCCATCAATAGTTCCATATCTAATGATGACGTTAACATGTTTTCAGATAAATATGCCCGACGTCTTCTGTAATTAAAGTTACTTCTCGTCATCTTTGATAACAATGGAATCTATATACTATTAATAAGATGAATACATTGTATACCTTAATATTTTTCACATGATAGACTTAACTTTGTGTTCGAAATATGTCTCATAATTACATGAATGTCTGATAATATAACACATGGTGAACTAGCGTAAGATTGTAGCTTTTGGAGGGTGGAATAAGCGTAAAATATGTAAAGTTTAGAGGGATGCATAAGCGTAAAATATGTAACATTCGAAGGGTTGGATTGGAATAAAATAGGTAACTTTTGGAGGGTGGCATAAGCGTAAAATATATAGCTATTGGAGGGTGGCATTAAGATAAGATATGTAACTTTTAGAGGGTGGCATTAGCGTAAAATATGTAGCTTTTGAAAGGTGGCATTAGCGTGAAATATATAGTTTTGGAGGGTTTCGTTAGCGTAAAATATGTAGCTTTTGAAAGGTGGAATTAGCGTGAAATATATAGTTTTGGAGGGTGGCATTAGAATAAAATGTTTAGCTTTTGGAGGATGGCATGGACGTAAAATATGTATCTTTTGGAGGTTGGCATTACGATAAAATATGTAGCTTTTGTAGGGTGGCATTAGAATAAAAGATGTAGTTTTTGGAGGATGGCATTACGATAAAATATGTAACTTTTGGAGGTTGGAATTAGCGTGAAATATGTAACTTTTGGAGGTTGGCATTACCATAAAATATGTATCTTTTGGAGGGTGGCATTACGATAGAATATGTCGCTTTTGGAGAGTGGCATTAGCGTGAAATATGTAACTTTTGGAGGGTGGCATAAGTGTAAAATATGGAATTTTTGGAGGGTGGCATAAGTGTAAAATATGGAATTTTTGGAGGGTGGCATAAGTGTAAAATATGGAATTTTTGGAGGGTGGCATAGGTGTAAAATATGTATCTTTTGGAGAGTGGCATAGTGTAAAATATGGAATTTTCGGAGGGTGGCATTGGTGTAAAATATGGAATTTTTGGAGGGTGGCAAAGTGTAAAATATGTAACTTTGGAGGTTGGCATTACCATAAAATATGTATCTTTTGGAGAGTGGCATAAGTGTAAAATATGGAATTTTTGGAGGGTGGCATAAGTGTAAAATATGGAATTTTTGGAAGGTGGCATAGGTGTAAAATATGGAAATTTTGGAGTGTGGCATAAGTGTAAAATATGGAATTTTTGGAAGGTGGCATAAGTGTAAAATATGGAATTTTTGGAGGGTGGCATAAGTGTAAAATATGGAATTTTTGGAAGGTGGCATAGGTGTAAAATATGGAAATTTTGGAGTGTGGCATAAGTGTAAAATATGGAATTTTTGGAAGGTGGCATAAGTGTAAAATATGGAATTTTTGGAGGGTGGCATAAGTGTAAAATATGTATCTTTTGGAGAGTGGCATTAGCGTAAAATATGTAACTTTTGGAGGGTGGCATAAGTGTAAAATGTGGAATTTTTGGAGGGTGGCATAAGTGTAAAATATGGAATTTTTGGAAGGTGGCATAAGTGTAAAATATGTAACTTTTGGAAGGTCGTATTAACATCAAGACTTTACAACAGTCCATTGTATCCAAATCGATCATTATTACTCGTAATTGGCGCTGTAGCATATTAAGAGTGTTGAAATGGTTATTACAATAATAATCTACTATATGGAGTGTTGAATGCGTCTAACCTTATGGACATCGTGTTGCCAACAAAAATCATCGGTTCTTACGTAATTGTTTTCTGCTGAAGTAATATTACGTTCTAACACAATAAGTATTTCCAGTGCCTGTTCCCAGACATCGTAATACCCGACAATCTCTGGGGATTGTACAAGAGACACACTCGTGAAGAAGTTCTATAAATCGGAAATAAACGTGGGAACAGTAAAAGTGAAACGGCTGTTAAAAGGCAAAGACAAAACAAACAACATATTAACAACATTAATATCAACAAACAACATCAACACGCAAAGACAAAACAAACAACATCACAGCATCAACATACAAAGACAAAAACGACATCACATCGTCTACATGTAAAGACAAAACAAACAACAGTGTAATATCACATTGAAAACATCACATCATCTACACGGAAAGACAAAATATACAACATTGTCGTATCACATAGAAAACAACGTCACGTCATCGACACAAACAACAGTGTCATATCACATAGAAAACAACATCACATCATCTACGCAAACAACAGTGTCGTATCACATAGAAAACATCACATCATCTACACAAACAACAGTGTCATATCACATAGAAAACAACATCACATCATCTACACAAACAACAATGTCGTATCACATAGAAAACAACATCACATCATCTACACAAACAACAGTGTCGTATCACATAGAAAACAACATCACGTCATCTACACAAACAACAGTGTCATATCACATAGAAAACAACATCACATCATCTACACAAACAACGGTGTCGTATCCCATAGAAAACAACATCACATCATCTACACAAACAACAGTGTCATATCACATAGAAAACAACATCATATCAACTACACAAACAACAGTGTCATATCGTATAGAAAATACACATCATCTACACAATCAACAATGTCATATCACATAGAAAACAACATCACATCATCTACACAAACAACAGTGTCATATCGTATAGAAAACAACATCACATCATCTACACAAACAACAGTGTCATATCACATAGAACATGATATCATCTACACAAACAACAGTGCCATATCGCATAGAAAACAACATCACATCATCTACACAAACAACAGTGTCATATCACATAGAAAACAACGTCACGTCATCTACACAAACAACAGTGTCATATTACATATTAAACAACATCACGTCATCTTCATGCAATGACAAACTATACATTGCAACACACATTTTATACATATTAAGTCGAAGTGATGAACTGAGAATGAAATTTAAAACTTTTTGTTGTCATTCTGAGGATTGGTTAGGTATCCCTAGCATAAACCCATAGCAAAACAAAAAGTTAAACAAACAACACAAACGTTGTACAGCATGTCATTTTTTTCAACCTTTTAACACCCTTTAATCAGTAGACAGGGGCGAACTTCCATAACTCCCCAAGGGTATGTTTATAGTCGTAGGAAAAACCAAACCCCGATCCTTTTTGTTTGTTTGTTTGTTTTTGTTTAACGTCCTATTAACAGCCAGAGTAATTTAAGGACGTGCCAGGTTTTGGAGGTGGAGGAAAGCCGGAGTACCCGGAGAAAAACCACCGGCCTACGGTCGGCAACTGCCCCACGTAGGTTTCGAACTCGCAACCCAGAGGTGGAGGGCTAGTGTTAAAGTGTCGGGACACCTTAACCACTCGGCCACCGCGGCCCCTATCCAGCAGACAGCTCTACACCTAGTCATCCTTTTCCTTCTACTGTACAGATCAAAATATGGAAACTAACTAGTTTGTTGCGTTTTATTAGTAAGTAACCTCCATCTTTTTTTGATCTGTGAACATATAACTGGCATTTTAATACACATTAATTTTTTCGACAAAGTGTTTGTTGTTCTATTGGGAAAAAAAAGAAAAACAAAAAACAAAAAAACATAGTAGAGTACTGTTTTCATTATTGTGTGGATACGTATTTGTTACAACATACAAAATATCATCAGCATACAACATATTTCAACTTCACTGAAAACAACATGTATTATGTAGTATATTTTTCTCTTTTGCTGACGAACGATAAATCGATATTCACCATCAACCTGTCGAACACGAACAATGATCTAATGTTTACTAAGGACAAAAAGATCGTCAAACCAAATGGTCACAGTCAAAGTAATACGTTTGATCTTGTACAGGTCTTATACTGAACTACAACATACAAATCATCCTGTTTTGTTGAAGCTTGATTCTATACTCAATATCGATATTATCGCTTCCTCTGTTCTATCGGACGAGCAAAATTCTTTTAGTGCATACGAAAACGAGACACGAATCAAATTTAATCTTCGGTGTCGATGAATTAAATATAATGATATAAAGTTATACAGAATCTTGAATGAGTTTTCATTTCTTATGAGATTTTATTAAAATCCTCTCAAAGTTTTAATTTTCAAGGCCGAGCAAACATTAAAATTTAGAGAGGAGTTTCATATCTCATATGAAATGCAAACACATTTAAGATAATATTTATCATATAACTCTTACATTTTGGCAGTTTTTAAATCAAGATGTGTAGGCTTAAGCATTTTGGTTGTGCCATTCACAATCATGACGTCACGTCATTGTCTATATTATGACGTCACAATGGATTCATGACTGGCACAGCCAATGAGAAATACTCAAGTGTATATTGCACTAGTGATATATGTAAAAACATTACATAGGTAATTCACTAGATAACAAACCGATTATGTGATAAATGTATATCATATTTTGTATGTTTTCGAGGGAAAGTATGAGCACTTTCAGTTTAGCGTGATACATATAGAGATATTAAGAAGTCATTAATAATTCTAATCTTATACACAATGTTTCGTGTCCTTATTTCGGATAAACATAATAATTAAATGGTCAAATGCACTATAACTTCTTCTGCATCAGCAGCTTGTCGTGATTATTAAGTTGTGTATAATGACATTGATGACACCCATTTTGAACTTTTCTTTTCTGCACAGCAACACTTCTTCTTCCCCAACATACAGTAGTGGAATGCCGAAGATCCAATAATCCAGCCCACCCACAGTATCACGATTTATATATAGACCACTAATGGATAAGCTAATAAAAAGATTTATGAGATATGCAGTTGGATGTAGACTACGTTAATGTTTTACCTGGTAATGTCATTGTTATTGCCTTGTTCCTCATAAAGAGACAGGGACATTTTATTTTAGAACACCGTGAAATATTACCCTTGTTCCTTTTAAAGAATGGCTTGTTACATTTTTTTCTATATTGTTTTATCGATCTTGAGATAGGGTTTGTACATACGCCCTCTTCTTCCTGTTTTTATGCTGCATGTGTAACTAACTATACATGAATCAGACAAGGTTTTTCCTTGTTTAAGTCGATACCACGGTCATAAGATGAAATTCGGAATAAAAGCAAAATTGAAGAGAACTGACAAGGAACAATTTTCAAATTAATAGAACAAATGTTATTTAGACAATATTTCAAAGTTTGAAGCATGCTCCATTATTAAGAAACCAAAATATCAAACAAGCCACCATTGATTTTGAGTTTGACTGCTCTTCCCAATGACCAATGCATGACGTCACAAAAGATACCAGATGATCCTAAATGTCACATCATTTTGGTAAATGTAAATAAGCTTTTCCTTATGTCAATGGCATTTATATACATAGCTTATCTATGGGTGTCTTGTATTTTGTAGTCACCGGTTTGACAAGAAATCTTTGTAAAATATTTTATAATTTTTTATCCTAATTTGTGCAAATTTAAACCACCACATACAAAACTAAAAATAGCACACGTCACTAGTGTTCAGGAGATAACAATATAATATTGTATTTTGATAAGGCTCAGTTTGACGTCATTGTCATGTCCGGGTCACAGCAGCCGAACCCGGATGTAGGAAATATCACGTGGAAAATTTTCAATTATCACTGTGTCCGTCATCGTTTTATCGATATGAAATTGGAATTACAGTTTTCATTTGCACTTCCGTATTGCTCAAGTACTGTTTTAACAGTCAACTAGGGGAAAACCCGGTTCGTTATGCGGCAAAATATGTTACGCTATCGGTCTTGTAAGTGTTACCATTATCAACATCCGCTAAATATTTATATTCGAAATAAATTTGATTTAGTCATGCCGAATTAAGATACGTGAGTGAGTTTAATGTTTTGCATTAGTCAGCAAGGACATTTTAGAACATTAAAAATTCAATTCAAATAATTATTTTAATATTTATTACATAATTATTCAAATGTTTAATACATAATTATTCAAATGTTTATTGCATAATTATTCAAACGTTTATTACATAATTATGTTTACACAAGTCATTTGATGACAATAAATATACAAGTATTCATAATGATTCAACAATGTAAGTAGATAATTAGATTATACCGGATGCAAGCCCACTCTCCTCGGTTTTTTTTTTTTTTTTTTACTAATGGCTGTTTTATGAATAGACAAATTCATCGTATAATCTCAGAGTTATTAGCTGACAAAATTGTAAAAATGGTTTTCATCTTCTAAAATATTTATTTTCATTTTATCGAAATAAATTTCTCTAACTTGAACAGAATATAAAGGACGTTTTTAGAAAAAGTTTATTTCGGTTTCAATAACATAACAGACTTTACAGACTGTTTTGGGATGGCATGTATCCGACCACGGGCCAGGTATACGTTAATATCTTTATGATATTCTATACAGTTGTCTTAAATTGCCGCCGCTATTGTAATACCTACTCTAAATATGACTCCAGTTGACACAAATGTCACGAACCGGCATTGCTTAGTAATAAGAAAACATGTTAAGTATATATGTATGAAGTTCTTACATAAAACAGGATATATTAACTGAGTTATAAGTCTTAATTTCTTAGAATGTCACTTCAGACAGGGTTTTCTTAGAACATATTACGAAACCATCATAAAATCTTTTCAGATTACGGTTTTACCATTTTTGCTTATTTTATGAACACGTGTTGAAATCACCAATTACACACGTTATTGTACTTAACACAACCAAACAATACAGCATTCCACGACACCACTTAACCTGTCTAACTCCACCGTGGAAATCTGTGCATCCAAGCAAATCCAGACAGACACATCTGTACTGCTCTATAGACGGTGACTATCGACCCGTCAACTGAAAGGCCACAAGGCCGTAAAAGCGAACGTATAACACGTTAAATAAATAAATAAATAGACCCGTCCTTCCATTCATACACGCCATAGTAAAGTATAGTAAAATAGATCACGGGAAACCATTTGTTTATACATCCAACAGGGTACAAAATCACCCAGAGAATAATATTTTGAAAAAAGCTATATTGTATTTGTAATAAAGTCGAATAGGTTAAAAAAAGCTATGTGTATGTACGAGGGCAACCTAGTAAAATGAAGTCACATCCGGGTCATATACAGCAAATTCCACGTTCTTAAAGTGAAAACCGAGATAGCAGATATACTAGGCATATTTACGAAGACGCAAAACGTAAAATAAAAGTATAATAATCGTCGATAAATATTCATCATGATTTCGATTAAAGGACATTCCATAGCTTCGTTAACCTACATTTCTCGAAAGCAGTTATGTTACAATCAAGAATGGAAAATTCAAAACAGAAAAATCAGAATCGTCACGCCTATTAGAATGTTTAGTGACAAACTGTCCATTACAATATATGTGAAGTTTGAGATAAGGGACTGTTGTAGATAGGTAAATAGTGGTTTTGCTATTAAGCCTACGAATGTGTATACAATCGACATGATCAATATGTTTCGATACAAAAAGACGACATATCTATATATATCTGAAACAAAAATGAAAGGTCACGGTCACCTGCTCCGATTAGTCCCTTACTTGGTCCGACCAGTATGCCAAGATAATAGATTTTCCCACCGAAGTTAATAGATTGTTTCAACCAGGAAGTCGATTATTCTGCTTATTCATAATCAGTATATTTTATAATGGTCTTCTAGTATTTTCCACAAAATGTGTCCCAATATAGCTCACTTCCTCAATTAGGTTTCCCTGTTTGATTGCCTAGGAAAAGATAGTTATCCTACACCGAGACATACTCACTAAGTTTGGAATGGCATGGTAGTTAAAAGACAGCTATCATTCATCGAGAGATACTCCTTAAGTTGGGAATGGGATCTGAACTATCACAACTGAAAAAAAAAAACATACAAAACTTGTCGCGTTTAGTAACAGTTGTGGTATTACTTGATTATTTACAACTGTTACTTATTATTTGTGCCCCTCTGTGGTTCAAACTAGAACACTCATGCTCTTCCCTTCGTAATAAGTTGAGTAAAGATTATCATATTTATAAATCTTTACATGAAAAACAGTGTACCGTCCATCCTTCCTCACCAAAGCAGTAATGTGATTTTTATGCTGAAAAATATTCCTGCCAGGCCGTCATTCATCTTTCATATCCGTTTTACTAACATAAGACTTTCTGACCAATCAGATAAAAACAATCCTAGAATAGAGACGCCTGTGGGTGCTGCAAAAAGTCGCCTCTACCAGAAGTGTCATGTTTGCTGAAAAAACTCGACTCTACCAGAAGTGTCATGTTGCTGCAAAACTCTACTTTGACAGAAGTGTCATGTTTGCTGCAAAACTCTACTTTGACAGAAGTGTCATGTTGCTGCAAAACTCTACTTTGACAGAAGTGTCATGTTGCTGCAAAACTCTACTTTGACAGAAGTGTCATGTTTGCTGCAAAACTCTACTTTGACAGGAGTGTCATGTTTGCTGCAAAACTCTACTTTGACAGAAGTGTCATGTTGCTGCAAAACTCTACTTTGACAGAAGTGTCATGTTGCTGCAAAACTCTACTTTGACAGAAGTGTCATGTTTGCTGCAAAACTCTACTTTGACAGGAGTGTCATGTTTGCTGCAAAACTCTACTTTGACAGAAGTGTCATGTTGCTGCAAAACTCTACTTTGACAGAAGTGTCATGTTTGCTGCAAAAACTCAACTCTACCACAAGTGTCATGTTTGCTGCAAAACTCTACTTTGACAGAAGTGTCATGTTGCTGCAAAACTCTACTTTGACAGGAGTGTCATGTTTGCTGCAAAACTTGATTCCGCCAGAATTGTTGTATGTGCTGCAAAAGCCAACTCTGTTTTGGATGGCTAGTAGAGCATGTGATTTTAGAATATAGTAAGTTTATTGTGAAGATTCAGTTTTAATACATAAATTAATCAATAAACACTGTCTACAATGG
Organism: Pecten maximus; assembly: GCF_902652985.1. Taxonomy (NCBI): domain Eukaryota; kingdom Metazoa; phylum Mollusca; class Bivalvia; order Pectinida; family Pectinidae; genus Pecten; species Pecten maximus. Next base: position 21,921,312 of record NC_047030.1, on the reverse strand, counting down.
TTTTCAGGGCTCAATCACTAATCCCCTACCTTCCACGTCTATTGAATATCCTAGCAAAACATTTCATACCAATACAATAAATTATCACGGAATTAGATCTTCTTACCTGGTTGGTATGCTACGTCATGACAAATTCAAAATGCCTCGGTAATATTTGTCGCTGGAAACTGGGCATAGCTGAAGTCTTGTCATTTGTAATGTTCTTTCCTGTTAAGAAAAGGAAAATATATCTTCATGAACATCGAATATAAATACAATCTATTAAAGAAGTATTGTCATAACTCTCATCTTTCTAAAAACAATTCTAACACGATCGTTTTAAATGTTTGCTTTGAACGGATATGAATAGCATTTCAATATACGATATGTCTTAAGTTCCGGATGGAGTTAGTTTGCAGTTTTTGAAATTACATATGTATTACTCCTACCACGGATAAAATAAATAAACTGATGGCCAGGGCCGCGGGAAGTGACGTTAATGCTATAACCCAATAGTTTCCCATTTTGATACAAAATGGTAGGTTAACAAATCGTAGCGTCTAAATCGATCTCAGAAGAATCCTATTCAGTATTGTACTCTTACATAATGGTATCGAGAAACAGCACGAGACAAGTCCGGGAAAGCGAAATCTGCTGACGTGGCAGAATCGTACAACTTGTCTCGTGTATCATCATCGTACGACATGCACTATATAGTCCGCATCACAAGGGACCTAACGCGCAGACCGGATCCGGAAATAGGTCAAGGGCGAGCCATGGAGCCGTGTTAGCGGGCGATCGGAGAGATTCACGTACGTTAGGGGTGATAAATTCGTGTTGAAAGCAGCATACAAAGGCACAATGCGACGCTACATCGATTGATTTTGTCGTGGCTTATCGTCCATGCGAGCCAGTGTGGACTTCCATTTACAGGAGTAACCACGCCACAGGAAACACATTACTTGGATGGTGTGGAGCCGATATACTTACTCGTAGGACTAGGTGTCTGGGAAGTGCAGGGGAAACAGGAGAGAAACGGAGACTGTATATCCGGACTGCTCGCCTGCGATAGTCTCGTGAGCTATTATCGGTACGGCAGGGAGAACGTTAATAGGACTCGAGCCAATAAAGGTCACACGTATTACCAATGGCGGAACTTGGATTGCTATCTACCAAATCATCGAATTCATCAAATTCGGATACACAATACGGAAATGTCAAACACATACACATATTGACTTCTAAGGGTTTCACGATCAGTGTCTGTAGCTGAAATAGCAGCCATCATTTCAAAATGAGCCGGACAAAATCTTCCTCGGATGTGTATATACGTTTAACCGCTGAATAAAAAAAGATGTTTGGAAAAGCTATGGTTAATTTGATGCTCGTTCCATTTATCTTATTTGACTTTAGAAGTGTTCGATACTCATTATATGCCAGAATTTCGAAGTCATTACCCCTGGTCTCACTTTGAGAACGTGACATTGTTAATAGTTCATTTAGCTCTACGTGGCAGTGTCGATGAAGCAAAAGACGGATACCCTACCTGAACGCCTGGTCTCGTATTACTTTCATTTTCTCTCTGTACATATATTTTGGTTTAGTCATATTCCTTGTATCTGATTTGAGTTAAACCTCGGTATTTTTTCTCCTATTTCTATCGGCCACGATGTAAGCGAAAATGGAATCTTTAGAAATGTCGAAATTGCATAAGAGGTTTTATGATAATGCAGACATGCACATTGGAAGAATCCTATGTTCAAATTGAGTGTGTATGTGAATTTCTTACTCAATATCCTTTTAACATCATGGCGATCTCTCATTTGATAGGTTAAACTTGACCTTAATACTGTTTGAACAGGTTTTCGTTAAGACTTTTTTCTCTTTGGTGATCCGCTTTATCAGTACTAACCGTCTCTTACACACGGAATGGAGATGGTAATGATGACTTTTAATTGGCCGACAATTAGTGCTTTTATACTGCTGTAAAGTTAAGTTGTTGACTTTTGAAGATTGGAAACTATAGATATATCCAGGAGGACATTTGTAAAGGTACCCATCCTATTAAAGCTTGTTATTGATTAATCAGTCGCTGGAATATCGTGAAGTAATGGGTGTTACCTCCCTTATACTACGCAGTTTGGTAAATAGATAGACAACAAATACACTCCCACATCGTCAGGTAAATAGGAAAGGTGAAACAACAAATCCAATTATTCTGTCAACAAAGTAAACACAAACAAGTGTTTTTAAGTTTTTTTTGTATTACTTACCATACAGAAAGCAGGATGTACATTTTAAGCCACCAGTACATGATATGTGACAGGTAAAGTCCCAAGTTGACAGCAGAAAATCGTTTTAAACTATTTTAATACATTAATTCATTATATAGTTCATTTATCCGTAATTAAACTATTTACATATACGATTAATAACGCGCTATATATAGCAAACACGTCATTCACGTGTAAATCACAATGTAAGATGATCACAGACATATGAGACAATACATTATGAGTAAATAAGATACAGTGCATGTAATTACCTTTGTGCCCAGCACGTGTCCCCGATGGTCAAACATCCAGTCGCCGGCTCCAGCCATCTATCCTTTCAGCGATATCAGCACTGTATATATAAAGTTATTGTAGAACCGTCATTGTTAAATGGCGTCTTTAAGTGTCACATCGCCGTTTATTGATGATTTCAGATTATCGGAACAACATTCGTTCAGGTGTGATTCAGAGTTTGAACTGTTGCCAATATTTGGTCATCATTCCGATACAGAGGCTGTATATGACTCCACCGTGATTCACGTAAAGGTTTGTCATCTATTCCACTCACATGGGTACGTTGTCATGGTAAACAAACCCAATGTTACGACACCGCACAAATAACTGCGTAGTTCCTGAAACGTTGCTGCCACTGTCTGTACAAAGATATATTCAATAATCCTCGAATACCGAACCTGATTTTTCAATTAAAATCGTCCAATTTAGGGGGGAAAACGAAACAAAAAACAAAAACAAAAAAGAAGTAATGCGATTGTTATTTCAACGATGACGATATTACTATATATACAAAAATCGATATTGTGTACTACAAAGGCTAGCACTGTTTCTCGCCGTATCAACGTCTGCGACTAGAAACCCAGCAGTAAATGCCAAGTAATTGCCTTCTTTTAACCTTTTCATGTTGTTTTTTTCTTTTTCTTTTATTACATTAGGGTGGTCTTTGAGAAGACTAACGAATGACATTCAGAACGTAACAACACACGGTATCCTTAAGGAATCGCTTTCGTGTAATTAAGAATCGAGATAAACATAGGAGCAAGTCTGTTAGTTGGGTGTTATCTAATTAAATATTTGGTTAAAAAATCATCTCAATCTCGACCAATATTGGCGACAATTGTACAGACAGTGTGTTCTACTATCTACCGCATTTAAGAATGTTTTATATTTCATTATATAGTAGGACTATTTCCTTAATGATCAATGTCTTCCCCGCAATACTATTGTGTGCCAACACCAATTGTAACCGCAAAAATGCTTCGCAAAATAAAGTGTGCTCGTTTCAAGAAAATCCCTTTTACACAATGTGTTTAAAAACTATGCCCGGGGCCGGGGGATTAAGAAAATCCCTTTTACACAATGTGTTTAAAAACTATGCCCGGGCCCGGGGGATTAAGAAAATCACTTTTACACAATGTGTTTAAATAGCGGTAGCAGTTTACTCTGTGGACCAGACATATACTCTTTACTCGCTCATAAAGCAATTGTTATTATCGATAATACCATCACTGGTAGGAATACATGTGTACTATTACTGATGGCCTCATCTATAGAGTCTACAGCTACAGTCTATTGCTTACTATCTATCAATGTACAATATATACAATATACAGCTACTATTTAGTCACCACATGCGAATAAAAGATCATGTTTTATCTTACCTTGGACAGGAATATCCACAATTTGACACTTTTACTACACCCGAGACAAGCTACACCTGCTCTTTGCATGTTCTCAACAATTGTATGTGACATTGCGGCAACAATACGATGACGTCACGTCAAGATTGTCTTACATTAATGTGACGTCATACTAACTATTTATAAACAGGGTAAGAGAGAAATAATCATTCTTCATTTAGATAGTGACACAGAGGATGAAAGATTCTATCAATCTGTGTTATTCATTTTGCTCCACAAAAGTGATTTATTTCTTGTTTATCCAGGATTGTTTTCATACCCTGAATTCACCACTGGTAGAGAAATCTTTAGTAACAATCATTCGAGTTCTTAAAATATAATACTAAGTAATAATGAAAGTCTGTTATGGTAATTGGGTTAATAACATTGAAAGGCGTTTTTCAGTATTGTTTAAAGTATTAAGACAAAAACCCTTTTTTTCTGATGGGTGTCGACAACAGACAAAACAACAAGGAGGGGGACCATGGGACCACTCCTGCCTGCCTGCCTGCCTGTCTGTCTGTCTGTCTGATTGGCGAGTGTCGTCGATGTAGCAGAAGACGCTTACACTTCCCGAACATCTAGTCTTATTCTCCTTATTCTCTATATTCTCCTTATACTCCGTATTCTCCTTATTCTCCTTGTACTTTTTAAAGACAAATACATCTTTATCGAGAATTTTTAACATTAGTAATAAACAATACATAGTTAGCAGGATTATAATGTAAACACGATACATGTCTATTTCCTTTGTTTAGTCTGCAGTGTAATATTTCATTTCTTTATATTTCATACACGACACGCATGTTGTATAACTGTCACTTATAAATATATACAATGTTTGAAAATTACTTTTATTGAAAAAATTCAAGGTTTTTATCAAAATATAAAATTATCTTTTAAAAATATGAGGAGAAAAGCTACTTATCACTTCCGCGATAAGAATTTAGAAATATTTTTGTCACAAATAAGATTGAGCAACTATAGCTCGGAGGTTGAGGTAAGTAGGTAGGCAAAAATACAATGACGTCACGTCAATATTGTCTTGCATTTGTGTGACGTCATACTGACTAAAAATCAAGGTAAGTTTTTTTTTATCATTTTGGGAGTGAGACAGTGGCTGATTAATTCTATCAATCTTTGTTATAAGAATATAGAAAATATTGTTGTCACAAATAACACCTAGCAACCATAATTTGGAGGTTGAAATAGGTAGGACGATTCCTTGACAACTCCGTCTCTGTAAACTTGGTGATACTCTGGAGGACGAAGTTCATTTCATCGCTATATGGAAAATAAATTTTGCTTTGACGACAATTTTATTTTTTTAAAAACAACAAGTAATGAGTAACTTCAATACTCTAATAACTATTGCTGTCTTCTAATGACTTCCAAGTTTGCGTGACATGAGCCATTTTATTAAAAATGTTATTTTTAATAATTACATTATGTATCATGTTTTGTTACACAATTCCTTGTTATTGATCCTTTGCTTCAATGAAAGAAGACAATAAAGATGATTATTTTAACAATAACGACATAAAAAGGTAATGTTTTATTTGTCAACAATAAACTTTCAACAACACGACCCGCTGTCGTTCCTATGCCACATTATATAGGATTCCGCGCTTCATGCTTTCACAGAACACGGGTGTCACGTGATTACATTATTTACCCGAGATCTGCGCGGAGAATGTTTACGTAATTAGCCGATATTGAGTTCTACGTTGTATGGAGAGTCTGGTAAAACCCGCCTTACTGTATCAGGCTCTGGTCAATACCAGTCATATCGATGTCTATCACATGCCCTTATTAGGCAGCATACAACCAGTTAGATCACAGCAGCATTAGAATCCAGCTCCGACACACGTCCTCGGTCAATCAATCAAAGTCTCGAACCCACACGTTGTTTGTTATTACTGTTGTCTGTGATGGATGCAACCAGAATGACAGTAAGGAATAAGGGCCCACGCATTTCATTGTTGTAATGTTACTATAAGTACTCAAGCAGTATATCTTTCTCGAGTTACAAGTTATACACGTATTGTCATGAATGACTCGATACACAAATATTATAACATCTATTGTTATGAATGACTTGCTTCACAAGTAAACATCTATTGTTATGAATGATTCGCTTCACAAATAACATCTATTGTTATGAATGACTCGCTACACAAATAACATCTATTGTTATGAATGACTCGCTACACAAATAACATCTATTGTTATGAATGACTTGTTTCACAAGTAAACATCTATCTATTGTTATGAATGACTCGCTATACAATAAACATCTATTGTTATGCATGACTCGCTTCACAAGTAAACATCTATTGTTATGAATGACTCGCTACACAAGTAACATCTATCGTTATGAATGACTTGCTTCACAAATAAACATCTATTGTTATGAATGATTCGCTATACAATAAACATCTATTGTTATGAATGATTCGCTACACAAGTAACATCTATTGTTATGAATGATTCGCTTCACAAGTAAACATCTATTGTTATGAATGATTCGCTACACAAATAACATCTATCGTTATGAATGACTTGCTTCACAAATAAACATCTATTGTTATGAATGATTCGCTATACAAATAAACATCTATTGTTATGAATGATTCGCTACACAAGTAACATCTATTGTTATGAATGATTCGCTTCACAAGTAAACATCTATTGTTATAATTGATTCGCTATACAATAAACATCTATTGTTATGAATGACTCGCTATACAATAAACATTTATTGTTATGAATGATTCGCTTTACAATAAACATCTATTGTTATGAATGACTCGCTATACAATCAACATCTATTGTTATGAATGACTCGCTATACAATAAACATCTATTGTTATGAATGACTCGCTATACAATAAACATCTATTGTTATGAATGACTCGCTATACAATAAACATCTATTGTTATGAATGACTCGCTTTACAATAAACATCTATTGTTATGAATGACTCGCCAAACACGTTCGCGTCTATTGTTATGAATGACTCGCTATACAATAAACATCTATTGTTATGAATGACTCGCTATACAATAAACATCTATTGTTATGAATGACTCGCTGTACAATAAACATCTATTGTTATGAATGACTCGCTATACAAAAAACATCTATTGTTATTAATGACTCGCTAAACACGTTCGCGTCTATTGTTATGAATGACTCGCTATACAATAAACATCTATTGTTATGAATGACTCGCTATACAATAAACATCTATTGTTATGAATGACTCGCTATACAATAAACATCTATTGTTATGAATGACTCGCTATACAATAAACATCTATTGTTATGAATGACTCGCTACACAAATAAACGTCTGTTGTTATGAATGACTCGCTATACAATAAACATCTATTGTTATGAATGACTCGCTATACAATAAACATCTATTGTTATGAATGACTCGCTATACAAGTAACATCTATTGTTATGAATGACTCGCTACACAAATAAACATCTTTTGTTATGAATGACTCGTTACACAAGTAAACATCTATTGTTATGAATGACTCGCTTTGCAAGTAAACATTTATTGTTATGAATGATTCGCTATAATATAAACATCTATTGTTATGAATGACTCGCTATACAATAAACATCTGTTGTTATGAATGATTCGCTACACAAATAAACATCTATTGTTATGAATGACTCGCTATAATATAAACATCTATTGTTATGAATGACTCGTTACACAAATAAACATCTATTGTTATGAATGACTCTCTACACAAATAAACATTTATTGTTATAATTGATTCGCTATACAATAAACATCTGTTGTTATGAATGACTCGCTATACATATAAACATCTATTGTTATGAATGACTCTCTACACAAATAAACATCTATTGTTATGAATGACTCGCTATACATATAAACATCTATTGTTATGAATGACTCGCTATACAATAAACATCTATTGTTATGAATGACTCGATACACAAATAAACATCTATTGTTATGAATGACTCGCTATACAATAAACATCTATTGTTATGAATGACTCGTTATACAATAAACATCTGTTGTTATGAATGACTCGCTATACAATAAACATCTATTGTTATGAATGACTCGCTATACAATAAACATCTGTTGTTATGAATGGCTCGCTACACAAATAAACATCTGTTGTTATGAATGGCTCGCTACACAAATAAACATCTGTTGTTATGAATGGCTCGCTACACAAATAAACATCTATTGTTATGAATGATTCGCTATACAATAAACATCTATTGTTATGAATGATTCGCTATACAATAAACATCTATTGTTATGAATGACTCGCTATACAATAAACATCTGTTGTTATGAATGGCTCGCTACACAAATAAACATCTGTTGTTATGAATGGCTCGCTACACAAATAAACATCTATTGTTATGAATGACTCGCTATACATATAAACATCTATTGTTATGAATGACTCGCTATACAATAAACATCTATTGTTATGAATGACTCGCTACACAATAAACATCTATTGTTATGAATGGCTCGCTACATACATACAGATAAGATAAGACAAATTTTACTACCAGTGTACGACCTTTTGATCCTCCATACCGGACTCCAAAATATTATTATTTAATACAATAAATAAAATCAATAAATTGTGACAACAGTTCCGATTCCTATATAATTTCATACTTATAGTTATAAAAAAGTTCCTGCTTTTCCAAATGATTATCTAGTCTGTTGGTGCTAAGACAACATGTTCTGGGAGATCGTTCCACAAGGCGCAGACCAAAAAAGTGTTTCCTTATATCTATTGTTATGAATGAATGAGTACACATATAACATTATGAATGATTTCTACACAAGTTGATAAATGTATTTATTGTTATGAATGACTCGCTACACAGGTAAACATTTATTGTTATGATTGACTCGCTACACAGGTAAACATTTATTGTTATTATTGACTCGCTACACAGGTAAACATTTATTGTTATTATTGACTCGCTACACAGGTAAACATTTATTGTTCTGGTTTTCGTTGACATGATCCATGGCAGGTATATCGGCTCTCATTTTGAGAACATTGTATTTCCTGAATTCTTAAACACTTGTCATGAAAGCTCAACACATTATTCACCGATGCTTACAAAATACTGACAAACCAGTTGTGGAAATGCAACAACAGGGATATATAAACCAGACACAATTATTACCACCGTTTGCACATAAAATATAACCAATCCCAGATGATTTAACTCATTGTTAGATTTTACACTTTATTGAAACCAGTATCCATTGTCAACCGTACATATGATAATGCTATAAGAATCGTGACATGGAAAGCATGGATTAATCATCATTTAGTTTTTAAACACTTTTTTTCTATTATCAGCTTACGTTTGCATTATAATATTTACGTTAATCATGTATGATAAAATACTAAAAAAACCTTTTGATTATTTGATAATTTCGAACCATGTCAAAATATCAACTTTATTAAATCACTATTGTTGGCTCGGATGGAAGCGCGGGGGGAACTTCCTGTGTGAGGAGTGTCCAGAGAAAACCTACCTGCATGGTAGGGGAGGGTACGTAGATAGTGTTAGGAAATTGTTCTTCGAGTCATTACAGCGTAAGGCGAAATGTACAAAGAGAGATAACTCTTACAGTAATTCAGAGCACACTATTACAAGTGTTAAAATGTATCATGGCTATCCATAAATTATATTGCACAAATATGACATGTAGGAAGGCATTTCAGTTATTAAAAATGTCCATATAGGATACTATTAAGATCTCTGAGCACTGTAAGAGGAACATTTTCGACACAAATAGTTGAAAAGTGGAGTTTGGGGCTATTTTAGGAATATGCATATTTTACCTCAAATTTGCTGTTGAACTTTTTTTCCTAAAGACGGACTACTTGCTGTGATCAGAGTTCTTCATAGTGTCTAATAAGAGCGTTTTTGAAGATTGAAATGCCTTCCTATATGCCTTTATTGTGTTATATAATTTACCACCGCCATTTGCATTTCAAAGTCAAAAGAGAATCAATGTTTATACTTTTATAGAGTAACATCTGGTCAAACAAACGCTCACATTACCTGATATAGACACTTGTGACATGGTTAATTTCCTCTATACGTCTGATCCACATTAGCTTTCTTAGTTCTCCTAAAATCATTTTACATATGTTTAACCGAAATTTACAGGTAGCTTAACAAATTAAATGTCGAAAATCAAGACTCATGCATAGCCATGAAAGATATTAAGAATTGGTCAAGTTACTTCTGTTTAATTGCAACAGAATAGTGGTTTCATTTCATTTTGGTAAAATATCATTCGATTTACTTTTTACATGAACCTATACCAATCTGATTAAAATACATATCTTCAATTCGCCTACTATACGCTACGATAGCAGAGATGTATTTTAATTAGACTGGCCATAATACATGCCCAAAGTCAAGTTACTGATTTTCAATACATCATATTAAGCTGTTTCCTGTACCATCTAAGTATTATGCAATTTTTTATCCGTAGAATACGAACTTTATTATGTGATTATTATCGTTATGTATTTTTTCTTGGAGAATAATGTTAATATAGATTGTTATCAATAGGCACAGGGTTGTTGTAGATAGCCCCCCCCCCCCCCCCCCCCCCCCCCCCCCCCCCCCCCCCAAAAAAAAAATACAAACAAAACAAAACACATTAATATATAAACGATGTGAAAAGAAATTAGGAAAATTGTATGCGTTAATCTAAAGGTATAACACAAACACTAAAGACTAATGCAATAAAGAAAGTAAAATTGATTTTACACAGGTTCGAGAATAAAATCATGTGGATAATGTGCAGAAATCGAATGGCTATCAGAAACAGGATTTCCATATTAGGTTAATTATCACAAATCGTATCATACAGGTAGAGTTTCATCTTTTCTTTTCTTTTTTATTAGGATTGGACATACGCAATTCGATAATCTCGATGTGTCATAACTACCATTTTGGAACTTAGACATGTTTGATCCAACATGAAGTGATATTCCGTCCAGTTTGATGGGCTAGTTGCAAGTTGATTTTACCAATATAAGAAAACTCTCTTTGGACGAGAGAAACTCGTTTGATAACATCATCTAAAGAGTTCCAGTTACTTAATGTTGGTCATGGTGACATACTGCCGTAGTCTTTTGACCGTCGTCGTGCGTAATCCGTTAACTTTTCCTTGTGAACACGATGACTTGAGTAAATGTTAACCGAGATTGGTGAAAATTGGTATGCAGTCTTTTATCAATAAGATCTCTGATGGTTCGAAAATAGGAATTATTCATCAGTAACTTACAGTTATTGCCCTTTGTAATTATATTATTATTGGACTTCGTGAACACGATAACTGGCGTAAATATCAACCAAGTTTGATGAAAGTTTGCAACTAGCCGCAGTGGCACAAGATCTTAAACGAGTTTGAAAATGGAAATTATTCAACAATAACTTACAGAGTCATTGCCCTTTGTAATAATATCATTATTGAACCTTGTGAGCACAATAATTGGAGTAAATATCAACCAAATTAATTACGTTGTTCCCGTGACATGCTATCTATCATACCCTAGGGTAGATGGATGATGGAAGAAACCAGGATCATAGCGATTGTATCTAACATTCCATGCAGACATTTTGATTAAACATACTCTTCTTCAACAAAAAAATCAAAAGTAGGTATTAAAAAACAGCAGTTAAAGGAACCTAATGAATACTTTTATAAACGACCTGAAGTATTATACGACACGAATTGTAAATTGTAATCAATAATGTTTCAACATTAATCTTTATTAGATAAACAATAAGCATTGTCTTCTGGCGAACTAATCAATCACCAATGTTGGAGCAGGAACTGAGGTGGAGGAGACAACAGGTTTGACCCCAAGGTCATACTTCTGACGTCCGTGACAGAAATGGACGATATTCCTAGAGTGATTTCCTAAGTCACTGTTCTGTAGCTTGGCCTCACCGCCGGTTATCAACTTAATCATAGCCAACTGTCAACAGAGAATGAATTATTATAATCAAAAATGTTTTAAAGCAGGTATAATTCGTAATGAATGTTATACTGTACATTTGTATTGGTCAATGCGTGGAATTTACTTTAAGCCAGATATAACACGGTTACCTTCCCCTCAATGAAAATGTTAGGTGGTACAGATGTATTGCGGGAATTTAGAAAATCTTAAATCTTTGTCATTATAAAATTTGTAGTGATGGTATGATGTATTTTGGAATGAATTCTTATAACTATTTAGTAGGAAAACACCCATAAAAAGAGATACATGAAGGGTTACACTGATTCCTGTTACCAGCTCTGCCACTCACACAAATTCGGAGGACTGACCAAATGCCCAAAACGAACTAAGTTTGCGGATTTCTCATATATATACATCTGTGCTGTTTGCTGGCGTGGGTCGACAAAGGACGAACGTATTGATCTCCCGCCACAGGAAAGTCCTCATCAGGGGCGACAACTCCGCCCAATAGCAATAGTCCCAACACTACTACATCCTCAACTCTTCGGGTATTGTCGCTGTCGTAATGTAGATTCCTCGAGGAGTTACGGATGAACACTGCTAGTGCTTTTCAAATTACAAGTAGGGAATCTACAACACACCACACGTGTGACCTGGATATCTTACCTCCAACATTTCCAGTCCTTGGACAGTGTGTACGAGGTGTTGTTGAGTATTGTGGAGAGGCCAGATATAACAACTGCTGGTCGTCCGCCCGGCCATATAGTGCTACAACAGATAAGTCAGGCCTGTAACTCGAATCATGTGGGACATGTTTATAAATAACACAAGTCATGTGATTTATATAAATAGTACAAAGCATCACGTGGTTTGTTTATAAATAACACAAGTCATGTGATGCATATCAATAGGGAAAGTCGTCACGTGGCTTGTATATAAATAACACGTTATATGATTTATGTAAATAGTACAAGCTATCACGTGGTTTGAATAATACACCTTATTGTCTAATTCATAAAATTAGACAAGCCATCACGTGGCTTTTACATGAATAATACACGTCATGTGATTTATATACAAGTACAAGTCAACATGTGACTTGTATATTAATAACACAAGTCCTGTGATTTATGTAAATAGTACAAGTCAACACGTGGCATGTATATGAATAATACAAGTCATGTGATATATATAAAAAGTACAACTCATCACGTGGCTTGTATATGAATAATACACGTCATGTGATTTATATACAAGTACAAATCAACATGTGACTTGTATATTAATAACACAAGTTATGTGGTTTATAAAAAAATAGTACAAGTCATCACGTGGCTTGTACATTAATAACACAAGTCATGTGATGTATATAAATCACGGTTCAATGCATTGTTTTTCTGCCTTAATGAATTTTCCTTTTTTACCGTGTGGGAATCGTAGTAAAATGAAATGGCTCCCTTTTCTGGATGTTCGCTGTTTGGAGGATGAGTAGCGTGTCCGTGGTGTCCATGATGACCTGATGGCGTGGTCTGCAACACAACACATTAGAATATGGTCTATGCCATTAATCATTTCATCTTGATGATATCATTTTTTATTATTTTTTTTCTGCATGTTTAGCTTTAAAAAGTACATGGTTCAGACATGGTACAGACGGCATTAACTTACTGTATAATGTCTCAGTGGCCTATCTACTGATGAAAATATCGACAAAATTGTTAACTCTTGTCTGCACATTGAAGGTTTTAGAAAATTAAGAGAAAATATGTTACATTACCATTGGATTTCATTAATCGGTAGCTCTTTATCGAATGAAGAACAAAACGAACGATAACTTATCTTTTTGTTCTTTTTTTTTCTATCAAGTACCTATATGGACCGCATTAAAAATCTTAAGTAGTCCTAATGCTTTGTTTTAAATGTATAAATGATACAATTTAAAATCACGAATACTTATACTTTTGACGTATATACTTTGCTATAAAATATTATTGTAGTAATAAAGTATATAAATATATACTCAGTCCGTGACCTCAAGTATGGACATAAATGCTACATTTTATTTTCAATTCCCATAAATATCATTAGGGGTTAAATAATTACCATAGAGTAGGTGAGAGAGGCCAGAGCCAGGGTGAGGACGATACTTCGGATCATGGTGACGTTCTGTAGTACTGTAGTAAACAGCGAGCGCCTCCACACCTTTATCTATTGAGTAACAAAGATAAGACATGACCGACATGTGACCACGTGACCGCGTCACCATGGTTACAAGGTGAAAGTGTAATACTTTGGTAATAATACACATTGAGATGTCGGCGGTATTAAAATTGTAGTATGTAGGTTTTCGATTAACTTGGACACTAACAGCATTCGTTTATTTTCCGTTAATTAAAAACAAAAGAAAATCACCACGCCATACCAAACTTAGACATTATTAGAAGTATCAATTTAACCAACTGATTAAATATGGGGTGAATGCATTTCTCATTCTTTATTTTACTATTTTTTAGACTCATTTTTTATTTTTCTAAATTTCTGTCTAAATTTCTACTTTTTTTTTATCTCTTGCAACACTGACAAATCCCATTCTTATCTATTAGAGTTACTTCCCTTCGTTTCACGGTGTTGGTGAGGCTCTAGCTTGACAGCCGATAAGGGTCGAGAAGGACGAGTCCTAGAGGGACGAAACATTGAAACATGTACATCTGCAGCTGAAAACAACAAGAGAAAGTCTACAAGAGACAAAGTAATATTTTAACTAAATTTTAACAAACCGAAATAATATATATATACAAAAAATCTGCTACACGGCGACCTTGGAAGGTGGCAGAGTGGTTAGGTGTCCCGACAGTTTATCACTACCTCCACCTCTTCGTCGCCAGTTCGAAACCCATGTAGGGCAGTTGCCTGGTACTGACTGTAGACTGGTGGTTTTTCTCCAGGTACTCCGGCTTTCCTCCACATCCAAAACCTAGCACGTCCTTTGATGACCGTGGCTGTTAATAGGACGTTAAACAAAATAAACCAAAGAGACCTTGAAAACGTAGAAGGAGAATGAGACCAGGTAAGCAGGATTAGTCAAATTAGATTTATCGTTGATATGCATGCACAATAACATTAATATGTTAGTTTAGTTTTCAAAACTATTGTGAATATTTACATAACGATTTTCAAATTTAAATCATTTATAGGAATATGAATTTCCCGCCATGTACGTCATCACCTTCCATAGACAGGTCAAGTTCAAAGTCACGTAATAGATTACATGTAAAATCAACAAATAAAAAGATACAAAATTTAATGATTTAACCTTATTTACTTAAAGTATTTCTCAGCGTTTAAGGTTAGACCAGTTGATTTATCGCGAGCATCTGTTTAGCAGACAATGTGATTGGTCAACTTGCAGACGACAGCTTAGTTCTAACATACATAGCGGGCATTGGGGCGCAATATTTTCCACGACTTTCGGTGATGTTTTCAATAATAATGGATCATGAGCATATTTTATGGATTCATATCAAGTTTAAGTGATATATAGACCTTGGGTCGTGATCGAAACAACTGATTAATGTTGCCAGTTTCCTTTATGCACACGACTTCCGTCATTTTCCCCATTTTTGCTGGCATATACCCGCCTGTGTCTCCATCAATTTATATACAATGTATAAACAAAATGCAATAAAGCAAAACAATATCGACGATTGTTAATACTTGTGTCTTGTGTTGTTGAGGACGTCAAGCTTTGTTGCCAACAGTTCGATTGTTTACATTTTCACTTCGATTCTGATTTCGACGGCTTGGTAAAAAAATACAGCTGAAAAATACAATCGAGCGAAACATTTCTTTAAAGTCAGAATACAAACTACAAGTGTGAAGCATCGTTCTTGGAACTTCTAGGCCTATATTCCACACTGGAGAGGAAACTTGTTTACATTTTCGATGTATACTGGTACCACTTCCGGACATCTTCGCCAGCCAAGGCTTCTGATTACGTTACACTCCACGAACGATTTGCTCTGGGAATAGTTATGGGGACAGTAATGACTTAGAAACCTTACCTGGGTTGTCGAAAAAGTACCACTATACGACCTTACGTTTGAACGCATACACATTATGTAGCTGGCTTTGAAACCTTATTCATTGAGATATTGTATGGCAGTAGCCGGTAAACAGTGTGGAGTGGGTGTAAGTAATAGTGTCGGACGCTGATTGACAAATGTCTGCTAGAAAGTTCACGAAGGTTCTCTTTGTCGGTCAACCAGATTTGGTTGGAGTATGGAGTATTTACTATATTCTTACTATACTGACCAACGAAGCGTGTGGCTTTTAATGTTTGTTTTTTTCAGCAAAAGTTTCAACATTTTAACCGGATATGCCTGTTGCATACACGCGTTTATCAGAGGGTCAGAATTAGAATTTAATCCATCCTGGGGAGTTCTTTTCTTTTCTTTTTCTGTTTGTATTGTTTTATTTCTATGTTTAACGTGACCTACACCCCTCTAGGCAGTTAAGGACTACAAACCTAATACAATTAATATCTAGGCTCTATGCAAAAGTCTATTTCATTGCATCAGTTGTCCTCTTAAACATTCCTTCGAGTATAATTAGAACGGCATGTCATTGGTTGTGATTATGAAAACAATTTATTATGTTTACAAGGTGTGAATTAATCAACAAAGCATGATACATTTCCTCATCTACCAACCTGGAAACATCGTTGACGCCTATTTTGTGTTTGCTCTTTGTGGAAGATATAGTTCCTCGGACGTAGACTTGAACAGTTTTGTGGAGGATAAGCTGGGAATTCATTGACTTCTAAACCTGAGTTTCCTTCCTTTTCATTTACAATTTTTCAAATAGGTTTTTATCATTATACTTTCTATGGTAGATTGACTAGTGCGGGATATTTTAGCTTGCATGACTTCGCGTTTCTGGTCTCAATTGTCTGAGTGAGGTTCGGACATTGCGTTCAGAAAATTGATGACTGAATAATATTAAGATATAATATATATATAATATTAAAGAATAAGATGACATACACATTCACTCTTACTAATACAAAGTATATATATTTATGAGTTAGCTTACGTTTCTAGCTCTAGGTTAACAGAATTTCAGATTATGGTCAATATTAACATTGGAGTAATGGGAGATTGTCTCGCCAACTGAATATTTTCCAATAAAACATCTCAGTGTTGAAAATACGTACGGTTGTATACACACATATGAAGAAAAATCAACACGAAATTTTACGTTTCATGCAGTTATATCATCGCTAACGTTTTCAAGCCTCAATATACATGTTCTATATTATCTATCACAGCATTGTACTGGTAATAATGCACGTAAACAGAGCGAGTAGAGACACGTGACTTTTAACAGTCTGTTGATAAGCTATATACTGATATGTCAGTATACAAAGGGACACGTACATAAGATTTAGTTGATTTACACGGATCAGTGTTCCTATAAAACAAGGTGATGGTATGGACGTAACATTTATCAAAATTTATCTTTATGAGCTACTTGACATACTCAACTGTCAAAGCCAGGACTCAGAGACCTCCATTTGACCTTGGGACGTGCGTAGATTACAATCGGAAAATAAACAAATATACTGCATGATAACACACTAGTGACATAATACCGACAAGACAATACACATCAGAAGTAGACTCGCATTTATAAAATAAAATTCAGTGTATAACGGTACAAAAAAGCTACAACATGTCGGGGAAGTTTCCGGGGTGTTCTGACAGCGCGTGGCCGGAGGTGTTTACAGAACCAGCCATGCCATGTCCCTCCACGGTAAAGAAGTCAGGGCAACTGGCCGACCATGTCATTAGGAAATTTTTTGAAGACGTGAGTTATTCTAATTAATTGAATAATTATTTTATTATTTTTGTTGTTGTTAAAATGTATATGATACATATTAACAATTAAAAGAAATACTAATTCTAACAGGATCGTGATAAATGTCCTGTCTCTCTACGGCGGCCATTTTGTTCAAAACAATATTCCGATTAAAATTCAGCTGTGTCACGTAGGCATCAAAATCCATTGGTTATATAATTACTTAACGAGTGGGCCACATCTACCGATTACATTATTACTCTGGTTGATGATGAATTGATCAGTCAGATGGGGAGACATAACGATAGAATATGAAGTGGAAGCATATATAACCGGTAGATGTGGCCCATTCGGTAGGTTATTATATAACCGGTAGATGAGACCCAACCGGTATCATAAGATACTAGTGTTAAGTGCAAAGTATTCAATAAATCTTGTTCGGAACTTCTATAATATCTTGATAAAAGTTTAAGGAACTATAACTGCAATCTCTATAAATGCAAGCTGTTGGAAAATTTTCAGGCGTATTTTTTTTCTAAAAGATATCACAAAAAAGAGACGTTCCCCCGATTGCGAAAATTTAGAATATCCGCAACCATTTTTTGAATACCTAAATCAATGCAAAAAATAACATAACAATTTGGTGGACAAAACACTGCGCATGCTTAAGCAGAATATTACCCTCTTGGGGCCCCGCCACTCTTATCACGTCACGCTCAGACAAACAAAACCACATTAATATGTTACATTGTAAAACCCAACATTGATTACACAAAATGCAATGATATTTGTCAATTAAAAATAAACAGCAAGGAGGTACAGCGAGTATAGGGAGTATCATCTTCTACACGTGTCTACCTCATAATCCATTTCTATTTAGAGAAAGTAACGGCGCACGGACTCGTGTACGTGGCAACGTGGGCACGAGCGCTGAAATAGGCCAGTGTTGCCTCTCACATTTCAGCGGTGTTTTGTCCCCAATATAAACAATGAGTTACAAGGAGAACTAATATTACCGCTTGTTTTATTACGAAAGTAAAAAGTCGTAGTGTATCGTCGAACACAATAAATCTCAGACTGAATGACCTAGATATGGATAGTCTATGTCACAAAGTGAAAACAGTTAATAAATGTTGGACCGAATGACGTGAGTATAAATATATTTATTGTGATCAATGATACATTACGACGAGGGAATTCATTTCAATTAGTTGAGATATCAGTTTTCGTATTGGAACATACGTAATATTCCTTTTAAGGGAGTCTTTCTGACAATCAAGATACTCCTATAACATAAGAGGCCGCTAGTCGGCTCTTTTTCTATCGGATATGATTTTGCCGACTGCTACACGGCGCCTGTCAAAATATCTCGCCGTGTAAAACCTCTAACAGTGCTGGAGTAACAATCAACAGTAGGCGGTTTTGATAATTTGATACGAGCAAAACCTCTCGGCGAATCACGCATCGATGTTGAGTTTTACAGCTCGCCCAAGATTCTAAAGTTGTTTATGAAATACCCAGCATACAATAAATGTTGTAATATGAGTTCGACTTTGTATTTGCCTCAGTTAAACTGTTTTCATAAATGAGTAATTTTGTAGCTTAAGGGTAATCTATATAGCAAAATAGTTTTGAATTTCAAACACAAACTAATATATTTAAAAAATGCAAAAAAAATAGTCATTTAATATACAAAAATCTTTGTTTGGACATGTTGATTCTTACAATCACAAAGAATTTGCAGTAGATGCTATCAGTTTCTTTTATAGAGTAACTTTGTGGTTAGATGTAGCATGGAATAATTCCAAGTCACAAAAATGTCCAAATCTGAAAAATAGCCAAGCTGTTGTGCTCACAAGTGTCTATAGCACAGGGCAGGAGCATTTGTTTGACCGGATTTGACTTTACGTACGCATAAACACTTATTTTGTTTTGACCTTGAAATGCAAATGGCGGTTGTGAATAATATTTCACAAATATGGCATAAAGCTAGGCTTTTCAATCAATAAAATGCTCATATATAATGTTTTAAAGACATTTGATCATAGTAAGAAGGACCTTTTAAAGTCAAATTAGAAATAGGCATTTTACCCCAAATTCAAAAGTTGAACATTTTATTCTAAAAACAGTCTAGTTGTCGTGTCTAGAGTTCTTTATAGTATAGCTCTAATAAGAGCATTTTTGATATTTGAAATACCTCCTTATATGCTTTATTTGTGTGATATAATTCACGACCGCCATTTGTATTTCAAGGTCAAAATAGAAAAGTGTTTATACATATCATAAAGTCAAATCTGATCAAACCAATGCTCCTATTTTGTGCTTTAGACATTGAGCTGATTATATCCCCCTGAAACATGTTTTTGTTTGCTTTGGTGAAATTTACAAACATCTTAACAAATTACATGTCAGCAGAAAGTCCTACGGTTTGCCATGGTATATGCTAAAAGTCCATCAAGTTATTTCTGTTAAATTCAATCATAGTAGGAATTTATAGGCTTGTAAATATCACTGTTTTGACTGGATTTGCTGTTTAGATTCCCCTTAAATGAACTACTATCCTCAGTGATCATCTTGGCCCGCCATCTTGAAATAATCATTCCCCAACGGATACACGACGATGGTTCTGTATACATTATATATAATGTAATATATGTTGTAGTCCAAAGTAAGTTTTCGAGCACTCAAGATAATATGTCGAACGCTTGAGAGGTTAATTTGAGCGCTCGAGATAACTGCTATAGAAAAAAGATATTGTCCATGTCATAAATCATGCAATAAGGTTGTTCTTTACAATATAACATAAGGATTAATAAAATAGAGATGTTATAAGTGAATATATATCGTGTAAGAACTTCAGCTTTATGTAATTAAGTGATAGTTTATTATATTACAATGTCAGGTCAGGTTAAATAGTAAAATAAAATGATATCAGACTTGCGTAATAAAACAACAAAAATAAACGAAATCCTAATTCAAACTCAAAATCGATTGAATAATGGCTAAAAAATCAAATTTGCATGGAGACTACTAAAAAAAGAACAAGGAGAATAAGATTAGGTGCTAAGATACAGTCTGTATTCATACTCGATATGGATATAGAATTTATCCAAACGAGACCACGATGTTGACAATATAACTTTCCTATGTCCTATAGTCTTCATCAACCTACGACTCTGGAAACCTTGTATTTTTATATCTATCTCATCAGCCGATATCTACTGGGCTTCTTTTATGAACTTTCTGGATATGATATTTAATGAATGATTGTTTGTGAATTTAATGATGCGTGACACAATAACAAATGTTAATTGATTGATCTTTTGATTGATTGACTGACTGACTGACTGACTGACTGATTGATCTTTTGATTGATTGATTGACTGACTGATTGATCTTTTGATTGATTGATTGACTGACTGATTGATTGATTGATTGATTGATTTACTGACTCTGATTGATTGATTGATTGATTATATTTCCAAATGAAGTTGTAATATATCACATAGATCATATCAGTGTCCTGTTAATGTAATGGGGGGGATATTGTAATATATGACACTATCAGAACAAGAATAATGAAAATCTAACAATATGATATCTTGTAACAATTACGGTTTAACACTGATCTTGTGATGATTATATGATTATGATATACAATATCACGACATGTAACAGTTTTGATAAACATTATCAGGGCTTTGTGATTGTGGAGGATTTCTTCACCCCAGAGGAACTCAATCCCTGTAAGGAAGATATTGCAGATGTTGTTGATGAGGTTGCAAATATGCTATGGAAGAAAGGCAAAATCAAAGGTAGGTATGAAGGAATAGAGCAAAATGTAATCATTCTTGAATGAAATCAAAAGTACTTGTAGGTATTAATTGTTTTACCTGTCGTTAACAATACATGTAGGTGATCCATTGTTTTACTTGTAGCATAAACAATACGTGTAAGTAATCCATTGTTTTACCTGTCATTTACAATACGTGTAAGTAATCCATTGTTTTACCTGTCATTTACAATACATGTAGGTAATCCATTGTTTTACTTGTAGTATAATCAATACGTGTAGGTAATCCATTGTTTCACCTGTCATTTACAATACGTATATGTTATCATTGTTTTACCTGTCGCTAACAATACCTGTAGGTAATCCACTGTTTTACCTATCGTTAACATTACATGTAAGTAATCTATTGTTTTACCAGTTATTAACAATACATGTAGGAAATCAATTGTTTTAACTGTTGTTAAAAATACGTGTAGGTAATGTATTTTTTTTATTCGATTCTTGTCACCTGTTTCTATAAACACTGATAAGTAATTTATTATTATCTATTGTCTGGAGTGTTTTCGTTCATTATTACACATAATTGTAGCTAGGTATTGTAATCTATGTCGTCGGCCCCAAAGGAGTCTCTTCTTCATTTCACTCGTTTGACCAATGGGAGAATTGGCTAGAAATTGTTCGTTTTTGCAAGAATAATAATATTTTTATCGACCAATCAAAATGCTTCTGATTAATGAAGCTCTTCTTCTGGAAAATGAAACGGTGACTGTGCCCACATGTCGTCATTATTTGTTATCTGACATCTTGCTTAACAAACCAAAGAACATATAAAACGACGTTTCTGATTGGTCAGATTTCCGTAGCCATTCTCAACGGAAGCAATCACAATACTGGATTTGGTTCATAAATAATGCATGAATACGAGACTGTTTGTGCCAGTGCTAGTGCCCCACGGGATCGATCGGAGCTATGCGTTATGGGTTTGGTTTATTTTGTTAAATATCCTATTTAATAACAGCCAGGGCCATTTAATGACGTGTCTGTACCAGGCATTTGCCCCATGTGGGTTTCGAACTCACAACCCGGAGGTGGAGGGCTAGTGATAAAGTGTCGGGACACCTTTACAACTCGGCTACCGCGGCCCCATCATGCGTTATTGTCCAAGCTAAATGTTGGTATATGTTGTATTTTTACATGGTTTCTTGTAATCGTTAACCAGTTTTATTTTCATCTGCTGTAGATCTATACAATGACTTTGGATTTCACGAAAGACTTGTGAGAATGAACGATGATTTCCCCGGAGCCAACATTTTGGTGATAAAAACGGGTCGTGTTCCAAAGGTAAGATTCATAAATAAATCCTTCGGACATGTGTCAAACCAAATCAGAATACTCTGGACATGTGCCAAAGCATATCAAAATACTTCGGAGAGTCCTTGGAGAGTTTTTGGGACAAGAAATATAAACATCAGGCTATTTTGATCATCCAATATGAGCACAACTTACGACCAATTACGCCTTGATGCCGAGTTTAACAGTTCGCCAAATTTCGTGTGAAGAATTCACAGTTGTTTATCCACGAAGCAGCAGCAGATAAATGATGTAATATAAATTATAAATGTTTCTGATTTAGACTTTGTACATGTCTTGGTCAGAGTGTACTTATGAAAGTGATTTTGTAGCATAAAAAGCACACCTACGTTCTGTGACCACCATGGCGCGCCAACTTGAAAATACCATTCCCTTCCCGGTACACGACAGTGATATGAATATTCCCTAGTATAATCATATACTAGCTTCGAATAAAATTTCTATTCTGGAAGTATCCTTATAATCTGACTTTAAAGATCAGAGCTGGATTTCACAGAAGTCAATTAATCAAACAACAATACCTAACATGATCAGGTCATCTTAAAGTAGCACGATTAATAGGTCTGTGTTTTGTTAAAGGTTTCACGTCCTCGCAATAGCCAGGGTCATATGAGAAGGAGATTAATAGGAACTGCGAAATGATCATTACAATGAAATATTCCTGGCTCCTTATTATTCTAATACAAACAACTGTCACAATAAATGCTTGGGTAGCTGATGATATAAATGCCGTGTGGATGAAACTACAAACTGTTTATATGATATCCTTTATACGACAGACAGTCTAATTACGTCACTACCATGTTATTATGGACAAGTAAAACACCAGAAATATTTATGCTTACAAATCATGTGTAATAAAAATTCTGAATTTTTAATCCCTCATATAAACCTAAGACTTCTGAGAATAAAAACACCTCATACAACGTATTACACTGTTGTTGACTAATCTAGGACATACAATGATGAATTAAAACCTTATAAATTGTTGCTGGAAATATTAAACTACTGGTTGGTATACATATGTTGGTAATCAATAGGAAACTATAGGCAAATATGATTCTGGCTAAAATACGAAACTAATAACAGCTTTACTAGGTTTGATTTTTAAAAAAAACCCGAAACTAATGACGGCTAAACTAGACATGGATAAAGAACAACAGTGCCTATCATTGGTCTGAATAGAAATATAAAACCAATGACAGCTACACCTGTTCTGAACTGATAAGTATATATCTATATTTTGAAAGATCCGCGGATTTAACTGGGTCATGAACGGTTACGTCCAATATCGGAGTCTCGGAATTTCACTGGACTGGCACGCTCCTAATTTACCTTACTTGCGTACGCTACGCAGAGGACCAGTAGCAAGTAACCATCTTGAGTAGGAATTCCTACTCCAGCGTGTACACATCTAAACTCTTTATTGCAAATGTTTTGTTATCATGGAGATGGTGACTTCCGCTGAAGCAACAAGTGTCAATAGTGCCATTGCCATAAACACATTGAACAATTGTTTACCTGAAATGATTTTAAAAAGCGAAACTTAAGTATCGACAAAAGGGTACATTGACGCTGAAATCCACCACTTCGTGTGTATTGGGGTTTTCCACGTCTAAAATTAGCAGTACGTACGTCACCGGATATGGAAATTAACCAACGAAAAACTCAATATGGTAACCCACTGCCGGTCCTTTGTGAGTGAGCGGAGAACTAAGGAAGGGAGCTAGTTTTAGAATTTCTTAGGCCGAAGCAATCTGTCTCAAAAAGAGTACATAGAAGGAGTGCACAGATGATTAACACCTTTACAATAGTAAGATACAATGGAGATTTAATATATGCTTTGATGGAGAAGGATTAAACACGCGATTTTCTAGCCCGAGTTTCCTCTGGCCCTGACACCATGTCTGGTGTAGGGCCAAAGTGCGCTACTATATGAAAACGTGGAATTTTTCGACATCGTTTGGCATCGCTAAGATTTTGGTGCAATACATTAAAATTGAGTGTGACATAACACCTACCTTACATATATGAGATATTTATTTCAACTAGAACACCCATTTTGTCCCATGTAGGTGTTTTATTCCGTCCGTATAGACCCTCTCTTTACTTGCTATTGGTCCTCTGCGTAGCGTACGCAAGTGCGGTAAATGAGGAGTGAGCCAGTCCAGTGAAACTCCCAGACCCCGATAATTGACGTAATCGTTCATGCCTCATGCAGATCTGCTGATCTTTCAATAGAAGATAAATACTTATCAGGTCAGAACAGGTTATATTTCTATTCAGACCAATGATAGGCACGTTTCTTCATCCATGTCACACCTAGATCAGCGGTCATTAGTTTCGTATTTCTTATCAAACCTTGTAAAGCTGTTTATAGTTTCGTACTTTAGCCAGAACCATGCCTATAGTTTCCTATTGATTACCAAAAACTTGTTTCATATGTATAAATACTTTAAGTTTCGTATTTACAACAACAATTTATAAGGTTTTAAGTCAGCATTGTATGTCCTGATTAGACAACAACAGCGTAAATCGTTGTTGTATGATTTTATTATCAAAAGGGGTTCCGATATTTCTGAGGTTAACATGCGAGTTTAAAAATTAAGAATTTTTTATTACACAAAATTTGTCAGCATAAAGATTTCTGGTGTTTTACTTGTCCATAATAACAGGGTAGTGACGTAATTAGACTGTCTGCCGTATAAAGGATCTCATATAAACAGTTTGTAGTTTCATCCACACGGCATTTATAGCATCGGCTACCCAGCATTTATTGTGACAGTTGTTTGTATGAGAATAATAAGGAGCCATGAATCTTTCATTGTAATCATCATTTCGCAGTTCCTATAAATCTCCTCCTCATATGACCCTGGCTATTGCGAGGACGTGAAACCTTTAACAAAACAAACAGACCTATTAATCGTGCTACTTTAAGATGACCTGATCATGTTAGGTATTGTTGTTTGATTAATTGACTTCTGGTAAATCCAGTTCTGATCATTAAAGTCAGATTATAAAGATAAATTCCAGAATAACATATGATGGACTAAGTTTTGTTCTATGCAATAAAATCTGTCTATGAAAACCACTGAAGGTAGCAGAGAAAATTGGCCCTCATAGGGATGTAGCCTTTATATAGAGGTTCGTACGATGACCTTTTTACCTTTGTGGACAGGTATTTTTGTTATATACAGGTGACCTTTGCTGACGGGTATTTTTGTTATATACAGGTGACCTTTGTGGACAGGTATTTTTATTATACACTTTAAGAAAGATTTGATTTTGGCCCATGCAACCCTTTGCAACCCCGTTCTATATTTTAACATCCGTTAATGTCCCTCTCTATCTGGCTCCCCATCTGGGTTTTCACGATTTTGGCTTCCTAGCTTCAATGACGAGTCTTAAAAGGACGAAATAGTCGTATGATGTCTCTCGCATCACTGACGAATACTGACGAAGGACAGAAGAGCTGTATCTGTTGGTGACATCACACAGCTGTTTGGTCCTTTTAGGACAGGTCAGTGATATTGGTGACATCACACAGCTGTTTGGTCCTTCTAGGACTGGTCAGTGATATTGGTGACATCACACAGCTGTTTGATCCTTCTAGGACTCGTCAGTGTTAGGGACACGATATATTAAAGAAGCCAGGGAAATCGGAATTAAACAAATGTTGAGAACACCATGGTGATGGTGACTTTTACTTAGTTCGAAGAGTTTGATAAGTTTTCATTGTTTTGAAGGCGTTAAAACAACTATGGGCCAACGAAAGGCTACTGAATGTTATCGAGCAGCTTATTGGACCAAATATTGCTGGTAACCCTGTGTGGAACATCCGTGCCAAGATTCCTAGTGACGAGGATACAACAGTTCCGTGGCATCAAGGTAGGATTTTCTGGTTCTTGAACTTCATAACTAACGATCATTATAAACAGCGATTTAATGCTCGGTCCAATGCTCAAATAGGAATTTATCAAAACATTTACCTACCATTCATAGTACTATATTTATGTTTGCTCTGCATTTCCCCATTGACACAATGCTAAGAGGCAGTTGCCACCATACGCCTATAACACCCAGTGCCTCAAGCTATAACATTTAGTGGGTCATGTGACATAAAAAAAGGCGGGATTTTTTTGTGTTGAATTAGTTTTTTTTCAAATTTGACGAAATGGTAAGACAATGTAATTATAAGCAATGAACAGTGGTTTTAATGTTGTTATAGTCGATATGGCAGCAAGATGTATGGTGGGCAAATGGCATGGAACGCGTTAGGGCCATAAAGACCATGAGGCAGGCGCATTGTGATTAATGGAATACAAATTAATACTTAACGATTTCGGCCATTTTTAAACATCTGCTCCTGATAAACGCTATGAAAATATTTTAAATTCACCACTTAAATATATATGATACAACACTTGAACATCTGCCGTTTATATCGACATTTACTAATAACCCAGTGCTGGTTAGCTTTCCACAGCCTATTGTTTTAACATTTCGTAGTCGATTCCAAATTTAAGGACGTGTTACCAATATTACCATTTTCATGATAGATATGAACGAAAAACAATATAAGGCTTCAAAAGAGGCAAGTAGATGAAGATCATTTACAAGTGTGACATGAAATATCATTACAAAGTATTCTTTTTCATTGTGCAGTGTGACGTTAAACGTGCCCAATACTTGTTGATATGTTACTATTCCCGGTTCTTTGTTTGTGAACGTCTTATTATCTGGTTTTTACATATATTTGACTATGAAACATAAAACGATTACCCTTCCGGTACATCTTGTCTTATTCTGCATTTACCTAAAATTTGTTTCATATTTTACCCTGACTTTGTCAATTGGGAGTAGTTATAACGTTTCCGTGTAAAACTCAATAGTTTCTTTCAGACTGTGCTTACCTGGATAACGACACTTATAACATGCTCATTCCTACGGCATGGATACCTTTCGTCGACACAAACTTTGAAAATGGCTGCATGGAGGTAAGTCAGGAACTCTATCTTCCTAATTCCCCTGTCGTCTGGTATATACTTCTGTCTTCCTACTATCCCTGTCGTCTGGTATATACTTCTGTCCTCCTTATTTCCTTGTCGTCTGGAATATACTTTTGCCGAGATTTTAATCTACCTGTCGTCTGCCTAGTATATAGGTCACTCGCTTCTAACACTTTAACCTACAGCAGGCCGAAACTACACTAAAACCCTGTTCTGTGTATTGATTTCTATGTCTGTCAGTCCGTATTTCACAATCCTCATAAGACAATGCTTCTGTAAGTAAGACTGGGTTTCGTTTCGATGAATATTGTGTTCTGTCTGCATATCATAGAACCAGTATCTTTTCAGTTTGTAAAGGGAGGTCATAGACTTGGCAAGGTGGCGACCCACCAGTGTTGTCATGGTGGCACGTGGTACACTATACTGGAGGAGGAGGAAATGACGAGGACATTAGGTAAGTTATCTTCTCACTCAACCTCACACACCCACGGAAACCTTCCCACACCCATACACTCTCACCCTCACACCTACCCACACACCCTCACACCTACCCACACACCCTCACACATCTACATAACCTACCACACCATACACCTTCACCTCACACCTACCCACACACTCCCCCACACCCACAGATACCTACCCACACACTCTCACACTCGCACATCCTCACCCTCACGCTCACCAACAGACACCTACCCTCATCCATACGCCCTCACAATCACCCTTTCACAATCCCACACCCATACACACACCGCCACACAAATATTAACTCACCACCATTCTCAAACACGCTCACACACTAATACAAGTCCATGTCAAGTTAGGCAAATTACCTCCTATATGCATTGCGTATGATTTCCACACAATGTCATAGGTATCAAGTGCAGTGTTTAAGTTTTTGACATAAAGCCACGTGCATGCGTTCATCAAATATTATTTCGAGATATTCTATTGAAATGAGCGATATGAAGTCGGCCGTGTTCGATTCTTGTTGTATATGTCTGGTGGTTCCGTTGTCACCGCCGTAATGCTCAGTTTGAGGATGTGACTTAACCCGACCAAGAACTGCATGACGAGGCGTCCTCAATGAATCATATACCATTTCCAGCACACGTCACAATATTCCCTTGGTACTTTTCAAGAATGTCAAAGGAAATCTGTATGATTGATCTCGTTTGATTGATTTTTAGTCAGATTTACAGTTCCGTTTTGATATTGATATCCCCTGGGTTTTGTTCATGTTCAGACGGCGTTTGTGACTATAGTTCAGAATTGTCTTTGTTTAATTCCGGTTTTTCAGGCTTTTTCTGAGTTTAAGGTTAGTGACAGTTTGACACATTCTTTTTCTATTGCATCAATCGCCATTTAAAAATAGTGAACCCAGAAAACTATTATTTTTTTATTGTGTATTTAGGATGTTTATTTTCTTAATAACTTTGACATTGGGGCTACACTAGATCAGGTACCATTCGTAGGACAGAATGAGATCTTAAATCTGTGACTGTTACCAAGGGACGTGGAAATCTTACACGACAACGACACAAGTTCAGCATTTCATTAGCATATACATCATTTGTATAATAGAAATTTTAATAAAGGTCCTTTTCTGCACAATTAGGCGTGGATCTGTCCAAAGATCGAGAGGTTGTCCCGGTACCATTTGGAGGAATGGTTCTGTTCTCCAACATGATCCCGCACCGCAGGTAGGATTTGATGTAAGGTTCGCTATATATAGAGGATACAGGTAGGATATGATGTATGGTTCGCTATGCAATGAGGATACCACAGGTAGGGTATGATGTGGTTCGCTATATATAGATGATACCACAGGTAGGATATGATGTGGTTCGCTATATATAGATGATACCACAGGTAGGGTATGATGTGGTTCGCTATATATAGAGGATACCACGGGCAGGATATGATGTATGGTTCGCTATATATAGAGGATACCACAGGTAGGATATGATGTATGGTTCACTATATATAGAGGATACCACAGGTAGGATATGATGTATGGTTCGCTATATATACAGGATACCACAGGTAGGATATGATGTGGTTCGCTATATATAGAGGATACCACGGGTAGGATATGATGTATGGTTCGCTATATATAGAGGATACCACGGGTAGGATATGATGTATGGTTTGCTACATATAGAGGATACCACAGGTAGGATATGATGTATGGTTCACTATATATAGAGGATACCACAGGTAGGATATGATGTATAATTCGCTATATATAGAGGAAACAGATAGGATATGATGTATGGTTCGCTATATATAGAGGATACCACAGGTAGGATATGATGTGGTTCGCTATATATAGAGGATACCACAGGTAGGCTATGATGTATGGTTCGCTATATATATAGAGGATACCACAGGTAGGCTATGATGTATGGTTCGCTATATATAGAGGATACCACAGGTAGGATATGATGTATGGTTCGCTATATATAGAGGATACAGGTAGGATATGATGTATGGTTCGTTATGCAATGAGGATACCACAGGTAGGATATGATGTGGTTCGCTATGCAATGAGGATACCACAGGTAGGATATGATGTATGGTTCACTATATATAAAGGATACTACAGGTAGGATATGATGTATGGTTCACTATATATAGAGGATACCACAGGTAGGATATGATGTGGTTCGCTATATATAGAGGATACCACAGGTAGGATATGATGTGGTTCGCTATATATAAAGGATACTACAGGTAGGATATGATGTATGGTTCGTTATGGAAACCTTCACAGGTATCCTTCTATCAGAATGGCATTGGATCTTTTTCAAATTATAAACGATGATCTATCATATGAGGAAATACGTTTTCTGATAACTCCACGTTTGACAACAAGGGTTTTATCCATTTGCAACAAAATGAAACAGGTGTGCTTCCATGTATAATCGAGTATAATTCAGTAAATGACTTTCTTTCTATAACGTCACAAAGCAACTACTTAAACTTGAACTCGATGAAAACAGGGCCGAGTTGTTCAAAATATGATTAGGATAATCACAGTACAGTATAACAATTATAAAATCCCAATAAAAAGATTTGTTGTAAAACTAACTGGAGAAACTTTCATAAAACTATAAAACTCGTCAGTCTCTTCCTACCTATTTCAATGAATACACAATCACAGGTTTTGAAGTTTAGGGGGGATGACATTTTCATTAAGTGATTAGCTTTTGAACAACTGGGCCTAAGACGAAATATCTGGTTCATATTACAGAAACTAAAATACACAATGACGATTGTTAAACCAGTAAATTGCAATACAAGGAACATTTAGTTCTACATTCTCCTGGTCACACCTATGACCCGCTGACTGCAATGACCTCTTAACTGAACTAAAATCGTCTAACTTTGTAGCATGTATTTATTTAACAACACGTCTTTAAATAATATGTTGCATCTCTTTCTCGAACATAGTCTTCCCAACAACACGTCACACATCCGTTGGACAGTTGATTTGAGATGGCAGCACCCCGACAGTCCTAGTGGCTTATGGGGATTGAAGGAGAAGGTTCTTATGAGATCATCTGATAACCCCGACCTAGAGATAGACTGGGAGACCTTCGACGCGGTCGACAGATGCGAACAACAGAAGACTTTAGTAACTGGATATGGGGAGGTTTGTATTTTAATATTACCAGTGTTGCTATTATAAAAAAATATTATCATAGACTTATATTGTGATTTCATTTTACATATAAAACTGCGGTGCATTTCTGATATCAAATGTCACTGACGTTATAATTCAAAATGTCTATCTGTCATCATTGTGCATCCTCCCAAACCATATAAATTTGCTTTGATTGACGTCACCGTAATCAAATTCTGGTTTGAAATATCTCTAAGGTTGCCTTTTTTCAGCGAGTCTTACTCTGATTCACCACGAAGGCAATACTGTGTACAAATAGATAACTATAGATCACCATCCAATCCAACTCGACCATTTCCAACAATATTCAATAAAGTGAACTTAACCTAACTGGAAACGCAAGGAAAGCGTTATATATCTTACTGCTGACCAAGGTTATCTAGTGATATAGGATACAGACTCTGGGGTAGTGAATCAGTTAATTGAATTTCCTCCGTGGTGTATTTCGTCTTTGTAGATTAAATCTCCCCCGTTGTGTATTTCGTCTTTGTAGATTAAATCTCCTCCGTGGTGTATTTTTTTCTTTGTAGATTAAATCTCCTCCGTGGTATTTTTCTTCTTTGTAGATTAAATCTCCTCCGTTGTGTATTTCGTCTTTGTAGATTAAATCTCCTCCGTGGTATATTTTTCTTTGTAGATTAAATCTCCTCCGTGGTATTTTTCTTCTTTGTAGATTAAATCTCCTCCGTGGTATATTTCGTCTTTGTAGATTAAATCTCCTCCGTGGTATATTTCGTCTTTGTAGATTGAGTCTGTGATTGAATAGTATTTATTGTGTTCAATCCATCTTCTGTATTCTTGTTCATTTTTTACCCAGTGCTGTTCTGTAGAATGTCTTGTTTACATAACATATTAACACTACAGCGTTATTTTCTGTTATAGGAAGCAGATGATCCCGAGTTAGATACAACTATCACTGGACCCTGGATGAAACAATGGGAGATTGTCCACATGAACCGACACGTCAAAGTGTAGACAGTGTGTAGTTCATTATCAACACCTATAAGTTTGTGTAGACTTTTGTGTAGACAATTAACATCGAGTGTAGCTCATTATCAACACGTATTAGTCTTTGTAGATATGTGTGTTGATCATTAACATCGAGTGTAATTCAATTGTCAACACGTATTAGTTGGTGTAGACACGTGTGTAGATCAGAGTGATCGAGTGTAATTCATTTTCTACCACAATACCCTGTGTTATTCAACTCTCAGACCATCAGTTAATCATTACAGCTGTTGATTAACAATCTGTTTATACCACACGTGGTATAAATTCTGTACGCATTTCGATTGGCTAACACGGTGAACTTTGACCCAAGCTGCAATTGTTATTGACGTCATCAATAATCTAATGACGTCACATCACCGGGTCCCGGACGTCACCGCTACACTTTATTTGCATACGCGAAATGATAGTTGGCCACGTTTCCCTTTGATTCAAGCCGATATTATTGTGGTAGAAACAGGTCACACGACTCGTGATTGTTGGATATGGAATTTATTTCACACTCGTAAGTTATTTTTTAAAAGTTGCAAAAAACACTCGCTAAAGCTCGTGTCTTTTGAAACTTTTAAAAAATAACTTACTCGTGTGAAATAAATTCCATATCCAACAACCACTCGTTGTGTAACCTCTATATCCACACGTATAAGCAAGTGTATACCAATTGTCGTTCATTGTAAGCATGTGTAGTTTATTGTTAACACGTATGTAGCTAACAATTTGATGACAGAAATTAATCTTATTTATTTGCTTTAAAACACACTCGTGTTGACGTAATCTAGGTAATAACTTTTTTACGCTTCTCGTTTTAAAGGCGATAAAAAATCCAATCTTGAAAAGGTAGAAGTGCTTTTACTGGAGTATTTTCTTATTCTTAACAAAATTGATAAAAGTGTTCAAAAGAATAAACGGTAAAAATGAAGCAATTCCCTCCTTGTTCGAGAGATGAGCGATTTGGACAGCTATGGTCTTTCAACACTGATAGTTCTATCATTGATATGGAACTAAATCAGGCTTGGCCAATGTCATATTGTAGGACGTTATTGAAAATAGTTAATTTTAAGACATTCAAGAATGTAAAAACAAAATGGAAACCCAGCTGTTTCTGAAGGACAAAATACACGTCTCTAGTGCCATCTTTATAATAGTATTTACTTTATAATAAGATCTGCACATTTAACACACGTTAATTAAAAAAATTGTTGGAGTTTCTTTTCCCGGTAGTTATTACTGCTGTGCTTTTAGTGAGTAATGTCCAGGGTAAATATATTATACCTGGGATTTTTCCTAACTTTGCATGGCTGGCGTTGTCGAGAAATGAGAAGATATTAAACCTTCATGAACATCATTGTACGTTTGGAAGATATATATCTGATCTATATGATGTTCCTTTTTAGATTTCGCGTAAGTAGTACTTGAAAAGTGCATGCTTTTAAAAAGCACACATTACATTTCTGTATAGAATCACTCGACATCTCAACACGATGTTGTAGTTATATTTGACAACCGATGCATGCAAATAACAATTCTGTATTACAACACGTAAAACATTATATAACATTGTATAATTAGTTACATAATTATACAATGTGATATTAAATACCATGATATTTTGTATGAATTATGACATATTGTGTCCTAATACACTGCAAATTTACATTGTTTATTTGTTCAGACGATTACATTACATTATTATACAATATAATATATCCAACCACACGTCATCATAGGTCAGTGTCGTAAAACTGTATGTTCTATTATACTTTTCATCAAATAACAAAGTTATCTAATTACAATATATAACAAATCAATCACACGTAACAAGGCTATATAGTTACATGGCGTACAATATCAAACTTCATAAACATTACACTATATCAAAGTTATTTTGTTTAACCGGATATAGTATACATACACATTAAAATGTAACAAAGTTACATTGTATAACCGGACACAATATTCATACACATTACAATGTATCAAAGTAACATTGTATAACCGGACAATATACATACACATTACAATGTATCAACGTTACATTGTATATCCGAAAACAATATACATACACATTACAATGTATCAAAGTTACATTGTATAACCTGACACAATATTCATACACATTAAAATGTATCAAAGTTATATTGTAAAACCGGACAATATGCATACACATTAAAATGTATCAAAGTTGCATTGTATATCCGAAAACAATATACATACACATTAAAATGTAACAAAGTCACATTGTATAACCGGACACAATATTCATACACATTACAATGTTTCAAAGTTACATTGTACATCCGAAAACAATATGCATACACATTACAATGTATCAAAGTTACATTGTATAACCTGACACAATATTCATACACATTAAAATGTATCAAAGTTATATTGTATAACCGGACAATATACATACACATTACAATGTAACAAAGTTACATTGTATAACCGGACACAATATTCATACACATTAAAATGTATCAAAGTTATATTGTATAACCGGATATAACATACATACACATTAAAATGTATCAAAGTTATATTGTATAACCGGACATAACATACATACACATTAAAATGTATCAAAGTTATATTGTATAACCGGATATAACATACATACACATTAAAATGTATCAAAGTTATATTGTATAACCGGATATAACATACATACACATTAAAATGTATCAAAGTTATATTGTATAACCGGATATAACATACATACACATTATAAAGTATCAAAGATGTACTGTATAACCGAACACATTATACAAACACAAATGCCGTCAAAGATATGCTTCTGATTGGTGTATTATTATTATTATTATAGTAACACCTGTGAAAATGTCATTATAAACTACCGGATATCAATTTCCACCTCCATATCTCTTTGGTAATTATCATCAAACCATAAACGCTGAGGAGAAGACCATTTAAGTCTGATGAAATTTACATTTTTCTGTTTTATTTGACAATTACAAGAAGATAAATCATTATTATTAGAAAAAGATGAATTAAAATTGATACAATCATCATTAAGCACAATCACAAAAGTACAATATGATGAGATTGTGACGTAAAACCTAAAATATTATCTCCACCTAAATATTTTATTGTATATAATGGTAACATTTATCTGTGTATTAATGTATTCTCTATACGAACATATTCGCCACATGAATATCACAACACATGAAAACGTGATATTTCCTGTTAAATGCGGTATTGTTATTATGAAACTGATTTCTAAGGAAATAAAATCCCTTTTTAGAGTGCGAGGTTATGTGATGGAAACCCTATCTCATGGTTCCTTGATCAATGACAGCAATAGGATGTTGCAGACAATAGGTCACAATCATAAATTCCCAGGTGCAATGACTGTGAACTTAGGCAGACTGTGGTCGCTGGGAAAGGGCATTGAAATGAAAAGGATACTAAAGTATTGTTATTGTACAGAGAAATATCATAATATTTATTTAAAAAAAGAATATGCTGTGTCCATTATATAAATGCAACTTACCTCACATCTGTACCCTCACACATGTCCCATAATACCTGTCCCCTCACACCTGTCCCTTCACACCTGTCTCCTCACATCTGTCCTCTCACGCTTGTCTCACACATGTCCCCTCACATCTGTACCCTCACACCTGTCCCCTCACACCTGTCTCCTTACACCTTCCCCTCACACATGTCCCCTCACACCTGTCTCCTCACACCTTCCCCTCACACCTGTCCCCTCATACATGTCTCCTTACACCTGTCTCCTCATACCTGTCCCCTTACACCTGTCTCCTCACACCTTCCCCTTACACCTGTCCCCCTCATACATGTCTCCTCACACTTGTCTCCTCACACCTCCCCCTAACACCTGTCACCTCATACCTGTCCCCTCACACCTGTCCCCTCATACATGTCTCCTCACACCTGTATCCTCACACCTGTACCCTAACACCTGTCTCCCCACACCTGTCTCCTAACACCTGTCCCCTCACACCTGTCCCCTCACACCCGTCCCCTCACACCTGTCTTCTCACACCTGACCCCTCACACCTTTCCCCTAACACCTGTCCCCTCACACCTGTCTCCTCACACCTGTCTCCTCATACCTGTCCCCTCATACATGTCTCCTTACACCTGTCTCCTCACACCTGTCCCCTCACACCTGTCTCCTCTCACCTGTCTCCTCACACCTGTCTCCTCACACCTCTCCCCTCCCAACTGTCCCCTCACACCTGTCTCCTCCCAACTGTCCCATCACACCTGTCTTCTCACACCTATCTCCTCACACCTGTCCCTCACACCTGTCTTCTTACATCTTTCTGCTCACACCTTTCTTCTTACATCTTTCTGCTCTCACCTGTCTCCTTACACCTTTCTGCTCACACCTGTCTCCTTACACCTTTCACCTTACTCCTGTTTCCTCACACGTCCCCTCACACCTGTCTCCTTAGACCTGTCACCTCACACCTGTCTCTTTAATATGTCCCCTTAACATTTCTTCTCACACCTGTCTCCTTACATCTGTCTCCTCACACTTGTCCCCTCACGCCTGTCCCTCACATTTGTCCCCTCACACCTGTCCCATCACACCTGTCCCCTCACATTTCTCCCCTCACATCTGTTCCCTTACCTGTCCCCTCACAACTGTCCCCACCTGTCCTCTCACACCTGTCCCCTCATGCATGTCCCCTAACACCTATCCCCTCACACCTGTCTCTTCACATATGTCCCCATCTGTTTCTGCACTTGTCTCCTCACACATGTCCCTTCACACCTGGCCACCACACCTGCCCTCTAACACCTGTTTTATCAATTCTGTAAGCCGATTAAGATATCAAGTGTTTTGTGAAGTTCTGAAATATATTCTCAGATCCCTTAAATTAACACATAACGGCAAAGATTACTTAAAGGTACTTTATTTTAATCCCTAAAGTTTAAAGCTTCTCCACAGCATACAACATTAAGCGTGCAAATTGTGTTAGTTCACATAAGTGATTGAAATATTTACATATATAATATAAATCAAGATAAACTGCATATTACCACTACTTACGTGTACAACAATTAATGTAGACTACATTATAACATGAACAATATACAAAATGTGATGTATGTGGGAGAGATCAGTAAACAGTCCAGCATCATAATCAAATATTTACCATTGTATGGCACTGCCACTATATAACCCTACCAATTCAGTTGCGAGTTCACAAGCTTATGAACTGCCAACTGAAATTTGAATTTGAACATTTAAAAAAAAAAAAAATCGCACGACAAATAAAAATTCGCAGATGGTAAATATAAGCATTGAACGGCTTTCAGTTGGCATAGCGCGCTTCATGGAATTTGCCTCTGTCCAGTTGGCATTCATATTGACTATGAATGCCAACTGAAAGCCGTTCAATGCTTAAATATCCTCGCCGCTTAATCAACCCGGAAAAATCCACATCTCCATGTGACAAGGCACTATTCATGTACATAATCATCGTATAACTATAATTCAACATGGCGTAAACATTCATGATACACCGCATCTATAAATAGCAATATATATCATTCATATATTAAGTATGATGCTACACTAGTTACTCTCCGACAAATAAAATAGGTTTGAAACATCAGTTATCACGAGCATCGCCATATTCCAACATACCTACAAATGATGGATTGACGGGTATAATTGTTTACCTCCACATTTTGTATTCTGAATGTTCACAATGTAAATATGTCCCATATCCAAAGCTCGAGTTAAATAGCTGTAAAGCACACATAACTCCAATATTGTTACTATTCCGGGTCGTTAAATGTAATATCACTGATATTGTAACTTTTTGTTCCAGGTTTCCTGAAACGGTTCACAGATATTGTATGAATTGTGTCTGGGATATGTTAAATAGTAGACAAGGAATTGTCCAATATTGTGTCTGGAATAGGTTAAATAACACACAAGCAATTGTCCAATATTGTGTCTGGGATAGGTTAAATAACACACAAGCAATTGTCCAATATTGTGTCTGGGATAGGTTAAATAACACGCAAGCAACTGTCCAATATTGTGTCTGTTATAGGTAAAATAACACACAAGCAGTTGTCTAATATTGTATATATTGTGTCTGGGATAGGTTAAATAACACACAAGCAATTGTCCAATATTGTAACTATTCATGGTCCTATTGCATGATCGATACATCTCATATACACATTCCCCTGTTAAGTTTACAAACAATAAATTATCTGTTTTTATGGACATTCTATTGTCTAATAACTTGACAGACCCGATAAGCATTTCTGGTCTCCGTGTTAAGACGTGTTAACACAGTAGTAACGACGAGGGTTGATTGAGGTGTTGTGAGCCTTATATTGAAGGATTTGAATATTGCCGGATATGTATTATTTTTCAACATAATCCCCTGCAGTATCTATACATTTTCGCCAGTGGTTTCATGCCGTTTGGGATTTCTGGAATGATGTCGGGAGCAGCTACATGCTTTTATGCCTAGGGTTAGGGTTAGGGTGGCGGAATAGCTGTTTTAAGTTTTGGAAATAGATGAAAATCTGGTGGAGCAAGATCAGATGTATAAGGCGGGGGCTTGATCAATTTCAAGCTACAATCGTGAATAGCAGCCATGGCAATGACATACTCTTTCACCTTAATCCTAACCGATTTTGTCCATTTTGCAAAAGCTGCTTTTCTTGTTTACTTTAAAGTGTTAACTCGTCGATATAAACTGACCAAAACTTAACAGTCCTAGATAAACGGCTCTATATAGTCAGAGAATAATAGGACTTAAAAAGAACATCATTGAGTACCTCCTTCAATACAAGGCACACAACATATCAATCAACCCTCGTAGATCTCAAACACCCGTCGATATTCTAACTTCGAGTTATCCGTTGTATTGAACAGTTTTAGTACAAATTAAACACTCTGTTCTTTGACTTTTTCCATCTTCTGTTTCTGGATTGCAGTATTGTTGTTTTGAGATATGTCATCATTCCGATTACGTACCTCGGCGTATTGATAAACAGACAAGAAGGTATTCACAAATATAGGTATTATCAGAGAGAACATGAACACCCCGGATAGAGCACACACTGATCCGATCAGCTTACCAATGAATGTTTTAGGTACCATGTCTCCGTATCCTACTGTTGTTATGGTAACCATGCTCCACCACCAAGCTTCGGGAATACTGGGGAAATCTTCGCTTCGTTCAAAAAAATAGATAAAATTGGAAAAGAACAGTACCCCAAAGAAGACATATAGCAAAATAAGAAATACGTCATTTTTTCCAACCTTCATTGAATAACAGAGTACCTTGTATGCAGTCACGTTGTCCAATAGTCTACGGAGACGGAGAACTCTCAACATCTGTAGATATAAAAGAATGTCGATATCGCTCTGATATTCCTCGATTAAGGAAATTACACTCCTGGCATAAACTGCAGCTAAAACAAGTATGTCGATTACATTTTGAAATGAAAAAACGTATTTTATCGCACGAGGACAGAAAACGAGACGCAGAAACAGTTCACAAGTGAAGAATATGTTTGTAGCATATTCTATATACATATAAGTAAAATGCTCTTCGTTCACAGCAGTCTCCATGGTGAGGATCTTTGATGCCGGAGGATTTGGAAGGATATTCTCTATGATGTTTTTCATTGTGTCCTGGTTTCTTAGAATGGTATTTCCAAGATCACCTATGTCGATGTTTGACTTGTTCGCTGCAATACCTGTTTCATCGTTTATTTCGAATGCCAAGATGTTGGCGGCCACAGATTGGGTCAGTTGTGAGATGTTGACACCAGAGTCATTTGAAGGGGTACTGTTGTCATTCGACGAAACACTTGGTAAATCCACTCTGTTGGGCGTTAACTTTATAGTACCCTGTGTAGCCATTTCCACAAAATCTGTGACATTTGTTGAATTTGTAGAGATGCTATAACTAATGTCTTCCGTGGCGTTTTCAAATTCTGTGGCATTCTTAACATTTCGAGAGACATTTCTTACATCAAGACTCCGTGGTATACGGATATGATGTCGGTCCTGTGATTTCCCATCTCCAGTTCCTGAAATCAGCTTACTTGGAGCATCGGTTGAAAGTTTGTCACTACTGTCAATATCGTTGTCATCAGAAATATCAAACTCATTTCTTTCCATAACATTGCTTGATAACTCGATTTGCCTTTCAGATTCGACGTCATCTACAATATAATGCTGGTTCTGTTTGAGGTTACCGCGTTGGTACTTTTCAGAACCTTCTTGTTGTTTTTGTCCAGCGGCGTTCCATTGTACACGCTTCTCGGTATTCTCTTCTTTGTGCTGTGCAGATGTTTCCATTCGGTACTCTCCGGCATTTCTTTGCTTTTCATTTGTATAAGTTGGTTGCTCTTCGGAATAGCCTTGTTGATGTTGTTTATTGTTGATCCTTTGATGCTGCTCAATTTTACCTTTTTGATGCTGTTCGATGTCCCCCTGTTTATGCTGTTGGTTGTTGTCCTGTTGATGCTGTTCAATATCACCTTTTTGATGCTCTTTCATGTCCCATTTTTGATGTTGACCTTCATTACCTTGAGAAGTATGCCCGTTTCTACTAGACACGTCACCATCTGATAAAGGAAGCCGACTCGTATCTTTGTATACCTCATTATGGTATTCCTGGTCATGATTTCTCTGTGCCAGTTTCTCATTAGCTTGATCATACGACATTCTCGCCAAGACATCACCGGATATTTCGGTCATCTGGAATTGGTGACTAATGGAGCCATCCTCGTCTTCTTGCTCGGACATAATCGTGTTTTCTAACTCAATACTGGAGAAGATTTCATCTCGCCGAACTCTGCGATTAAATGCAAAGTTTCTTGGTGTATTCATTTCCAAGACATCCCCATGAAGTCCAATGGAGCTGTTGTCATTACCCTCTGCGTTTTCTACAGTGACATTAGTTTCGTGGTGGGTCAATGTCCCCAGAGCAGTGGCGAAGATGGCAATCAGTATAAAGACAGTGGCCACGCCGAAGTAGATCTGAAAATTTACAGATTTACTCAGACTGAGGAGAACATCACATAAACTAGTCTTCATTCCATGAAATAACACTTGTTTTCTTTATGACAATAATCTAAATACCGTACAACAATGCATATTCATAAAATCCATAACGAGAAATATGTAATGCAAAGCTTAAACTGAGTCGTATTTGTTTCATCTTTACGCCCTAGCAACAACAGATCACAGGTCACCTAAAACGGGTTCCTAGGGACACACAAACAGCTTGAGTACAACGACAGCTACGGTTATACGAGGACGGGTGTCTCGAGGGACACCAACAGCTAAAGTTATGATGGAACGGGTGTCTAGTGGACATCAACTATTAGTAAGATTATGACGAATGTCTAGGGGACATTAACAGTAGAGTCAAGTTAGAACAGGTGTCTGGGGGACGCTAACAGTAGAGTCATTTTAGGACGATTGTCGAGGGAACATTTACAGTAGATTCTTTTAGGACAGATGTCTAGGGGACACTAACAGTAGTGCCATGTTAGGACAGTTGTGTAGAGCCACTAACAGTGGAGGCAATTTAGGGTAGATGTTTGGGGGACACTAACCGCTAGAGTCATGTTGGGACGGGTGTCTAGGAAGCAATAGCAGATTGAGTTATGTAAGGACGGGTGACTAGGGGACATCAACCGCTAGAGTCATTTTAGGATGGGTTTCCTTGGGACAGCAACAGCTGAAGTCAAGTTATCTAGGGAATATTAACAATTATTATGAGTTATGTTAGGACGGTGGTTTGGGGACACAAACTGCTAGAGTCAAGTTAGGATGGGTGCTTAGCGGACCCCACCAGCTAATGTCTTGTTAGAACCGGTGTCCAGCGGACACCAACAGATAATGTCTTATTAGAGCCGGTGTCCAGCGGGCACCAACATATAATGTCTTGTTAGAACCGGTGTCTAGCGGACACCAACAGATAATGTCTTATTAGAACCGGTGTCTAGCGGACACCAACAGATAATGTCTTGTTAGAACCGGTGTCTAGCAAACCTCATACCTAATGTCTTGTTAGGACGGGTGTCTAGCGGACCTCATACCTAATGTCTTGTTAGGACGGGTGTCTAGCGGACCTCATACCTAATGTCTTGTTAGGACGGGTGTCTAGCAAACCTCATACCTAATGTCTTGTTAGGACGGGTGTCTAGCAAACCTCATACCTAATGTCTTGTTAGGACGGGTGTCTAACGGACCTCATACCTAATGTCTTGTTAGGACGGGTGTCTAGCAAACCTCATACCTAATGTCTTGTTAGGACGGGTGTCTAGCGGACCTCATACCTAATGTCTTGTTAGGACGGGTGTCTAGCGGACCTCATACCTAATGTCTTGTTAGGACGGGTGTCTAGCGGACCTCATACCTAATGTCTTGTTAGGACGGGTGTCTAGCGGACCTCATACCTAATGTCTTGTTAGGACGGGTGTCTAGTGGACCTCATACCTAATGTCTTGTTAGGACGGGTGTCTAGCGGACCTCATACCTAATGTCTTGTTAGGACGGGTGCCTAGCGGACCTCATACCTAATGTCTTGTTAGGACGGGTGTCTAGCGGACCTCATACCTAATGTCTTGTTAGGACGGGTGTCTAGCGGACCTCATACCTAATGTCTTGTTAGGACGGGTGTCTAGCGGACCTCATACCTAATGTCTTGTTAGGACGGGTGTCTAGCGGACCTCATACCTAATGTCTTGTTAAGAAGGGTGTCTAGCGGACCTCATACCTAGGACATGTCGAGGAGAGAGCAACAGAAGAACTGATTCCCGTATTAGATGTCTAATGCAGGCTGAACTTGTTCCTGATTCCCGTGATAGATGTCTTATACAGGCTGAACTTGTTCCTGATTCCCGTGATAGATGTCTGGGATAAGATGCAGTTTAAATGATATGGGATCATACCATAGCATTCTGTGACTGGTTTTGATATCGGAAAGTAGTAAAACAGTTATGGCACTTTATTTATATTGATATGATTATTTATTGATCTCAGATAACTAATACAAACCTCGGCCTCCGGTCTCGGTCAATATTGGTTGTCTTCGTTCCATAAATCAACATATCGATAGAAACAGAGTGCCATAACTGTATATAAATATTGTGCGATAACGTCGGCGAATTTTATACACATGAACTAACCCGGTAGATAGGTTGTCACTCTCATGGCTCTTAATTTGGGAACGTGACATTATCAGAACTTGATATCACACAGCGGCTATCTTTGTTGTCGCTCAGTCTTCTATGTCGTACTCTGGTCATAGTTTGTCTATTTTCTTATACAATTGCTCTTGTTTGTGCCCCCCCCCCCCCCCTTTTGTATTCATTATTAAGATTTGTTTTCTCTTATCAATTTTGTTATTAAATAGTAATTAATATAATTATATTCTAAATCAAAATGTCCTTCAAAGAAATGTACAAGGCCATTTGTAATG
Source organism: Pecten maximus (assembly GCF_902652985.1). Classification (NCBI taxonomy): domain Eukaryota; kingdom Metazoa; phylum Mollusca; class Bivalvia; order Pectinida; family Pectinidae; genus Pecten; species Pecten maximus. Next base: position 21,877,127 of record NC_047030.1, on the reverse strand, counting down.
ATGTAAACGTTTGGGATTTCCATCAAAAGAAAGGAAATGTTATTTCTTTGATAATTAACAAGTGTTCTAATGTGGTATTGATTATCATTATTTCTTAGCACTGTGTTATTCGCGTTACGTATTTATATTTGTCTGCAAACAGAATTCATATCCTGCTAAATAAACGTACGTCATCAATACTCAGCTGTAATAACATTGTTACCTTGGTTACAACAGAATCATCCTTATTGTCAAGAACGCTCCATATCCGGGCTCTCACTCGTGCTAAACGTGATGACCTATCCGACAACAATGCTACCAGTTTTTCTTCTCGCTGTATTGTTTGCTCTAAGAAACCAGTTAGTATCTCCTGGTCTCGTGCGAACGTGACGTAACGGTGGTAACAACAGTTCTCCATTACATCCGGGTTAACACCCCAGAATTTCATCTCCTGTTTGAAGACCCCAGGGCAGATATCTGCCGGCATATGCAACTGGCCGGTCTGGTGATAAGCCAGAATAGACTCGAAAGGTCCCCGAGGACGCTCGAAGAAACTGCCACATCTTGCATCCCTGGCTATCCTGTAGAGGCGGGAGCCCGGTACCGACTTCATCACGTTCTTGCTGATTTCATATTTATTCCCGCCAATATCAATGTGGCAGAAATCCCTGGCGTCATCTTTGGATTTAGGTTCAGGGACAAGACCTGAAACAGAAACATTTCCTTCGGTTATATACATCAAACGTATTTATTATTTATTTTTATATTAATTTGAGCGGTGAAACGAGATATTTCAAAACTGTGTTTACCATAAACAGTAGAGAAACCTCATGGATTATGCAATCTAAATATTTCTTCATTCTTTCTGCCCTTAGATCAAATGTCGTTGAAGTAGGTTATATGGATTATAATTTAACAGAAGTAACCTGATCAATATTAGTATGCATCATGGCAAACCATTGGGGTTGCTGTTGACATGCAATTTGTTAAGCTTGTAAAAACAAATCAACAAAACATCCGAGGGGGACATAGTTAGCTCATTTGTGTCATAAATATTGCACAAAATAGTAATGCCGTTTTCCTCACAAGTGTCTAAAGCACAAAATGTATAAACACTAATTTTGTTTTGACCTGGAAATGCAAATGGCGGCTGTGAATATGGTTACAAAAATATGACATAAAAAAAATGCTACTATTGTGTGTTCTAGACACTTGTGAGCATAACAGCTTGGCAATTTTCAGGTTTGATTATTTGCGTGACTTTCATGCTTCATCTTGCCACAAAGTAACTTTATAAAAGAAACTGTTAGCATCTTAAGCAAATTATAGATGATTTTAATGAACAACATTTCCAACTTAGTATATATTGCATGAATTTTGTTGTCCAAGTTTGTAAATATCTATTCGTGTTTGAGGTTGAATATTTTCTCCTATATAGATGAACTTTAACAATATTTGGTCAGGAACATCATAATTGAATTGATGTGGTCCCTATAGGACAGAGAACCAGTGTAAAATAGAGCATGATAAGAATCGCTTTTTAATCTCCACTTAAGATTTTGTTTTATCTGAAACTTGACCACTATGTTATGACTACTGACAAGTAGCTACCCACCAGTGCTAATTTTACTAAAAGCGGTATGAATGTAAAAGTGATAATAATTCTTCTTTCTATAATCACAGACGATTGTCTGGACCAGTTATTCCCTTGTGATCTGATGGTGACTAATCTTCCAGAAAGATATAATTTATCTCGATAACATATAAAGTAATATATAGCAATTTTGAAACTCGATGTGCAATGTTTTGAGGAAATAATTCTGCATATTGTATTTACTGATGTTAGTGAGTGAGGCTAATTTTTGCAACACCATTCAATGATCCAATGTAAGTACTTACTTTTAATATCAATGATCTCGGTAAAGTAAAACAACTGATGGATGTAGATGAAAAAACGTGTTAAAAAGGTTGGTTTAGTGAAAAGTCAGCACAATAACTAAAATCAAGAATGTTAGATACCCAGCTTATTATTGTGGAAATTGGATGAAACAAGACTCTAACAGGCTTATCTAGATACCCTAACAAAAAATGAATTGTATTTTGTGCACATCAAATCGTTAATAAAATGCCATCATTTATGCACCACATGAAACACTTCATGCCAATAAATAATTGTACACTGAAAAAATGTGAAGAGAGCACTACGTACCATCTCTATAAATCCCATGACGCGGTCTTTGCTGCATGTTCTAAGTAAATTCAACCTTGCGTGGAAGTAAACACAAGTGAGTTTGAAGTAGAATAGAGTAACATATTGTTTTCGTTGGTATACCGTTAGTCTGTTGGAAGACAGTGCCACAAACACAACAAGGACAATGTTATTCCTTCCGAAATGTTTTATCTCTAATAAAATACGGCAAAATTATATAAATTACACCACTGATAAAAAAGATTTTAAGATGAGTTTCACATGTGTCTTATTGTATGAAAAATAAACTTAGATATTTGATTTTTAGTAAAAATTCAGGTAGAGCATACAATATCTGCCATTCATCTGATCCTTAGATACGATGTGTTTACTTCATATCTTTTAATTTCAATGTGACAATCTAAATAAACATAATAGCTCTATTCTTAATTCGAAAATTTACTTGTTTTTTTTTATTAATATCAAACCAAAGACTTTAACTAAACTTCTATATAAGTTTGTATTGTATTTACCACCACGAAAAAGAAACATACATTACATGTCTAAATGAACGCACCCATACATGAACACTCTCATATATGAAAGCCCCGACTTGAACACACGCCTACTTGAACAACACCTACTTGAACACAAGCCTACGTGAACAAAAGCCCACTTAAATATACAACTAGTGAACATTAAAGTACTGCTTTCTACAAACATGTATCTGTATGAAATAAACAATTCTTACCTTGCGCCATACTTGTAGTCGGGTGTGTCGTCGTACGTTGCATACTCAACAAATCCCGCTACCTCGCCCACATCACCATTTATATCAGATATTCGGATGACGACAATCTTTCGAAATACGCATGCGCAAGGAAGAAAGCAATGAAATAGTTAATGTTGTTGCTGAGTGTTACAATCGCCATATAACGGAGACATTAAAAGTCATCGCACACCTGCTCAGGTATAAATAGTTGTCATAACAATCAGCGGCCTTTGCATTAATACTTCGATATTCCAACATGAAGAATTGTTCGATTAGAAGGAAAATTCTACCAAAACGTCTAAGTTTACTCCATGCGTACAGGAAACGACAGAAAACAAAATTACATGAATCAACATACTACTGTTACGCTGCCGTGTATTGTATCACACAAGCTCAAATCGACTACCTCATGTTTTGGATTAATTTTGAATTAAAATCTTCACTACAAATACAAATAGGCTTAAGCTTTCGTGTGCGTGTCAATTCAATTTCACAACACAAAAACAAATACCGACATGTAATTCTTGCTCAAAATTGATAAAACGAGAGCAAAATATACCGATTAGCACGTAAACCGTTGACAAAAGTACCAAGAAAACACGACCAGGTGTTCCAAAAGGGAGAGCGTCTTCTGCTTCATCGACCACACTCGTCTTCTAAATGTAGTTATGTCACGCCCTCGGTATGAGAACTAGGGTGGTGAAAATGGATCTACCAGGCATATTATCTAGCTTTTAACACGTCTGATTCATATCGCACAATTTTAATCTTATTTTTCCCAATAAAGTTATGATGTAGACTATAAACCTTCCCCGGGATCTCCTTAAACAGACCTGTTAAGGAACTTGGGAACAAGTATTTGAATATCGAATCAACTTTAACACCTGGTAACAGGAACAGTGCTATTTTGGAGAAAAAGAAAAACTATTTAGAAGGAAAATGACATTATCACACTAGCCATACCGCTTAGTCATGAGCTGTCACTGTTACTTTGCTATAAAGTTAAGGTCGAGAACAAATAAATAAGATAATGATTGTGAACATGAAATAAGATAGTGATTGTGAACAAGAAATTTAATATTGATTGTTAACAAATAAAATAGTGATTGTAAATAAGAATAAAATAGTGATTGTAAACAAGAAATGAAATAGTGATTGTAAACAAGAATGAAATAGTGATTGTAAACAAAGAATGAAATAGTGATTGTAAATAAGAATAAAATAGTGATTGTAAACAAGAATAAAATAGTGATTGTAAACAAGAATGAAATAGTGATTGTAAACAAGAATGAAATAGTGATTGTAAACAAGAATGAAATAGTGATTGTAAATAAGAATAAAATAGTGATTGTAAACAAGAATGAAGTAGTGATTGTAAATAAGAATAAAATAGTGATTGTAAACAAGAATAAAATAGTGATTGTAAACAAAAATAAAATAGTGATTGTAAACAAGAATAAAATAGTGATTGTAAACAGGAATGAAATAGTGATTGTAAACAAGAATGAAATAGTGATTGTAAACAAGAATGAAATAGTGATTGTAAACAAGAATGAAATAGTGATTGTAAATAAGAATAAAATAGTGATTGTAAACAAGAATGAAGTAGTGATTGTAAATAAGAATAAAATAGTGATTGTAAACAAGAATAAAATAGTGATTGTAAACAAAAATAAAATAGTGATTGTAAACAAGAATAAAATAGTGATTGTAAACAGGAATGAAATAGTGATTGTAAACAAGAATAAAATAGTGATTGTAAACAAGAAATAAAATATTGATTGTAAACAAGAAATAAAATAGTGATTGTAAACAAGAATAAAATAGTGATTGTAAACAAGAAATAAAATAGTGATTGTAAACAAATAAAATAGCATTGTAAACAAGAATAAAAAAGTGATTGTAAACAAGAATAAAATAGTGATTGTAAGCAAGAAATAAAATAGTGATTGTAAACAAGAAATAAAATAGTGATTGTAAACAAGAAATAAAATAGTGATTGTAAACAAATTAAATATTGATTGTAAACAAATAAAATAGTGATTGTAAACAAGAATAAAATAGTGATTGTAAACAAATAAAATAGTGATTGTAAACAAGAATGAAATAGTGATTGTAAATAAGAATAAAATAGTGATTGTAAACAAGAATGAAATAGTGATTGTAAACAAGAATGAAATAGTGATTGTAAACAAGAATAAAATAGTGATTGTAAACAAGAATGAAATAGTGATTGTAAACAAGAATAAAATAGTGATTGTAAACAAATAAAATAGTGATTGTAAACAAGAATGAATTAGTGATTGTAAACAAGAATGAAATAGTGATTGTAAACAAGAATGAAATAGTGATTGTAAACAAGAAATGAGATAATGATGGTAAACATGAAATAAGATAATGATTGTGAACATGAAATAAGATAATGATTGTAAACATGAAATAAGATAATGATTGTAAACATGAAATAAGATAATGATTGTAAACATGAAATAAGATAATGATTGTGAACATGAAATAAGATAATGATTGTAAACATGAAATAAGATAATGATTGTAAACATGAATAAGATAGTGATTGTGAACATGAAATAAGATAGTGATTGTAAACATGAAATAAGATAGTGATTGTGAACATGAAATAAGATAATGATTTTAAACATGAAATAAGATAGTGATTGTAAACATGAAATAAGATAATGATTGTGAACATGAATAAGATAGTGATTGTGAACATGAAATAAGATAGTGATTGTAAACATGAAATAAGATAGTGATTGTGAACATGAAATAAGATAATGATTGTAAACATGAAATAAAATAGTAATTGTAAATAAGAATAAAATAGTGATTGTAAACAAATAAAATATTGATTGTAAACAAATAAAATATTGATTGTAAACAAGAAATGAAATATTGATTGTAAACAAGAATAAAATAGTGATTGTAAACAAATTAAATAGTGATTGTAAACAAGAATAAAATAGTAATTGTAAATAAGAATAAAATAGTGATTGTAAACAAGAATAAAATAGTGATTGTAAACAAGAATAAAATAGTGATTATAAACAAGAAATAAAATATTGATTGTAAACAAGAATAAAATAGTGATTGTAAACAAGAAATAAAATAGTGATTGTAAACAAGAATAAAATAGTGATTGTAAACAAGAAATAAAATAGTGATTGTAAACAAATAAAATAGTGATTGTAAACAAGAATAAAATAGTGATTGTAAACAAGAAATAAAATAGTGATTGTAAACAAATAAAATAGTGATTGTAAACAAGAATAAAATAGTGATTGTAAACAAGAAATAAAATAGTGATTGTAAACAAGAATAAAATAGTGATTGTAAACAAGAAATAAAATAGTGATTGTAAACAAATAAAATTGTGATTGTAAACAAGAATAAAATAGTGATTGTAAACAAGAAATAAAATAGTGATTGTAAACAAGAATAAAATAGTGATTGTAAACAAGAAATAAAATAGTGATTGTAAACAAGAATAAAATAGTGACTGTAAACAAGAATAAAATAGTGATTGTAAATAAGAATGAAATAGTGATTGTAAACAAGAAATAAAATAGTGATTGTAAATAAGAATGAAATAGTGATTGTAAACAAGAAATGAGATAATGATTGTAAACAAGAATAAAATAGTGATTGTAAACAAGAATAAAATAGTGATTGTAAATAAGAATAAAATAGTGATTGTAAACAAGAAATAAAATAGTGATTGTAAACAAGAATAAAATAGTGACTGTAAACAAGAAATAAAATAGTGATTGTAAACAAATAAAAAAGTGATTGTAAACAAGAAATAAAATAGTGATTGTAAACAAGAATGAAATTGTGATTGTAAATAAGAATGAAATAGTGATTGTAAACAAGAAATGAGATAATGATTGTAAACATGAAATAAGATAATGATTTTGAACAAGAAAGGAGTAGGTAGGATAAGGGCCATATTTTGCCCCCAAAAGAAACATTTAATGTCCTGTATATATTTGAAGATAAATGTATACTGATTAATAAAATATAACATTAAGAGTGCTCCGTTGCCATGGTAACCATGTAGGGGGCGCCATTTTGAGCATTGCAAAATTGGCTAATTTAGCCATTTGAGGTATATTTGAGGTCCATATTTGCAACATTGTCTTTGTATCAGTGTCTTATTTAAACTATAAACAACTACTATATATTTTTGTATGAGGAGTAACTTCCACATAGTTATATGTTATGGAAATAAACACACACACACACACACACTCAACCTTGCCCAAACACACAAGTATGTCCTCTGAATAAACCGCGATTTATGACAAGCGCACACTCCGATTTTGCAGCCTGATGAGAATACTTTTTTTTAGCTTCATAAGATTAAAATGTATTGAAGTTTATCATTTTGATTAGAAAAATACTATACACAATGCTGTGGAAATCCTGTATTGTTGATGGCCTCTTCTCTTAGAAACCATTACGCCACTGTATCAGTTGATCAAAAGTGACATACGAAACAATAACGTCAATGTTTTGTTATGGGCTGATAACATCAAGTTTTAAGCCAATGAAAATGCAAGTTATAAGCCAGATAAAAAGTATATGTGTAAATGCATTTATTATTTTTGAATCAAACAAATGCATACACATTAGTTTCATTGTATTGTAAAACAAAAACATTTGCTGAATAAAATATGCAAGAATACTAATTTAATTGCGAATTACAATCATGTTTATTTACATATCATCATAGCATTTTTATTTGCATACAATAACTCATTACAAACCAAATGCATCAATTTGTTGCTACATAAGTATAACATCATTATATATATATCATTGATACATATCAATCATATGCCGGATAACTCAATATCACCCTGTCCTCTGTTTGCTGAGGACACAAAATCATATCGCAATATTAAGAATCAAGAATATGCTAGTATTCTGCAATCAGGTTTAGATAGCCTCCAAAAATGGTCAGTAGACTGGCCGTTAAGATTCTATTTTAACAAATGCAGGGCATTGCATATAAGGATAACACGAAAATACCAGCTACAACTTGGTCAAATCAGAAGATCTTTTACATATTTGGAGTCTATATTCAAACAACTGTTCATAACATTAACCAGGCCACACTTAGAATACGCTCGTATGCAGCATGTGCCCGGAATTCTTATCAATTGAAAGATATTCAAGCTATCGAAAACGTTCAACGAAAAGATACTAAGCTCCTTCCAGGGAGGAAGAAACTTGCGTACAAAGAAAGACTCGGGATGAAACTCCCCACATTGAAGTATCGCAGGATGGAAGGACACTTAATAACAGTTTTCAAAATAATTAACAATATCTTCCATGGAAAAGTCACCTCAAAATTATTCACTTTTGATACTAACGAAAGAACTCGCGGTCACAACTTCAAAGTATAAAAAGATGTAGCACAGAACAGGCGGAATTCTTTTACATTCAGAATTGTAGATGTATCTGGCCCTTTCCCTTACCTTCTCCTTTACCGTCAAATATCATTTAGTTTGTTCTGGCTACTTTGCAAACGAACTACTTTGATATCTTCATCAGCTTCCAGTATTTACGATTGTGTAACAACAACACGCTGATGTAATGTAAATACATGAACTGTACATGTTTTTTTCAACTGTATTGCTATGACAAATAGAAAAGACTGAATATGATCACTAACCAGTCACAAAATGTATATGATTAATCAGTCACTAAGCAGTCACAAAGAGGGAAATGATTAATCAGCAGTCAAAAAGATGAATATGATTGTTGACTAATCGCAAAGAGGATTAATGAATAATCATGAGCATTGTTAAGAGTAATGACCAATCATGAGCATTGTAAAGATAAATGACCAATCATGAGCATTGTTAAGGGTAATGACCAATCATGAGCATTGTTAAGATTAATGACCAATCATGAGCATTGTTAAGATTAATGACCAATCATGAGCATTGTTAAGATTCATGACCAATCATGAGCATTGTTAAGATTCATGACCAATCATCAGCATTGTTAAGATTAATAACAATCATCAGCATTGTTAAGATTAATGACCAATCATGAGCATTGTAAAGATTAATGACCAATCATGAGCATTGTTAAGATTAATGACCAATCATGAGCATTGTTAAGAGTAATGACCAATCATCAGCATTGTTAAGATTCATGACCAATCATCAGCATTGTTAAGATTAATAACAATCATCAGCATTGTTAAGATTAATGACCAATCATGAGCATTGTAAAGATTAATGACCAATCATGAGCATTGTTAAGGGTAATGACCAATCATGAGCATTGTTAAGATTCATGACCAATCATGAGCATTGTTAAGATTAATAACAATCATGAGCATTGTTAAGATTAATGACCAATCATGAGCATTGTTAAGATTAATGACCAATCATGAGCATTGTTAAGATTCATTACCAATCATCAGCATTGTTAAGATTAATAACAATCATGAGCATTGTTAAGATTAATGACCAATCATGAGCATTGTAAAGATTAATGACCAATCATGAGCATTGTTAAGGGTAATGACCAATCATGAGCATTGTTAAGATTCATGACCAATCATGAGCATTGTTAAGATTAATAACAATCATGAGCATTGTTAAGATTAAGGACCAATCATGAGCATTGTTAAGATTAATGACCAATCATGAGCATTGTTAAGGGTAATGACCAATCATGAGCATTGTTAAGATTAATGACCAATCATGAGCATTGTTAAGATTAATGACCAATCATGAGCATTGTTAAGATTAATGACCAATCATGAGCATTGTTAAGATTAATGACCAATCATGAGCATTGTTAAGAGTAATGACCAATCATCAGCATTGTTAAGATTCATGACCAATCATCAGCATTGTTAAGATTAATAACAATCATCAGCATTGTTAAGATTAATGACCAATCATGAGCATTGTAAAGATTAATGACCAATCATGAGCATTGTTAAGGGTAATGACCAATCATGAGCATTGTTAAGATTCATGACCAATCATGAGCATTGTTAAGATTAATAACAATCATGAGCATTGTTAAGATTAATGACCAATCATGAGCATTGTTAAGATTAATGACCAATCATGAGCATTGTTAAGATTCATGACCAATCATCAGCATTGTTAAGATTAATAACAATCATGAGCATTGTTAAGATTAATGACCAATCATGAGCATTGTAAAGATTAATGACCAATCATGAGCATTGTTAAGGGTAATGACCAATCATGAGCATTGTTAAGATTCATGACCAATCATGAGCATTGTTAAGATTAATAACAATCATGAGCATTGTTAAGATTAAGGACCAATCATGAGCATTGTTAAGATTAATGACCAATCATGAGCATTGTTAAGAGTAATGACCAATCATGAGCATTGTTAAGATTCATGACCAATCATGAGCATTGTTAAGATTAATTACAATCATGAGCATTGATAAGATTAATGACAATTATGAGCATTATTGGGTTTAATGACCAATCACAAGGATGGATATAGTTAATAAACAGTAACAAGAGAAAGGACACAACTACTGTCCCAAGGCTAGATTTATGACAAAATTATAACAATCTTCAATCACACAAGTGAAAGCAAATCTTTGCAATTTAAAGAAACTTCAGTTCTATGAAAAATACACACAATCTTTTATATTAACTCCTGAGTCCTGGTACAGAAGGTTTCATATAAAACCAGGCTTAAAGATTCATATGACCAAGACAGCAACAATTATGAACAAAATAATTGTGTGGTAAAAGTGTTATACAGTTTCATTGTAATTGCCCTCTGACTAGGACCACGATGTCCGAAAAGTAGGCACAAATACATTGTAAGGTATTTGGCAAGGTCCATTTCTTTATGCATCTCGCTATGACGTGTGATCCTAAAGACATGGTACATGCAAATTTCATAAAACAGTAAACATTGTATCTAATAGATGGAATATACAGAGACATATCTTTATGAATATCATATATCTGGTACACATATATATGTGTTAGTATACATGTAATTACTATGTACTGCTAAAATAATGAAATATTTACTCCTCAGTTACTGATTCGCTATCATCTGAATTATCTGAGGTGTCAGTTTCCGGCATATCTGCAGCATCTAATACAGATGACACTTTAGTAGAAGGTTCAATGGTGTCTTGGTGGCGGATGATACCTAGGTACCACAACACACTTGCAATATGGGCACAACAACCCACCACTCTAGCCCCGACCTTACATGTACAGTACCATCCAAGTATAGTAAACACATCATATCGAATCCATAATGAATGCAAAACACCGCTACAATGCCGACTTTGGATCCTGACTTTCAACAAGCCAGTGTCCTCCTTACAAACAAGTAACTCATAGTCACCGTCATCTGACATGTGCTCTCTCGAGTATGAACAAGCTTGCTTGATTTGATATATACCAAAGGTAATATCTCTGAGATCGTCACTTGTTAGAATTGGGAAGTCGTCAAGTTCTTCTCCAGAGGCGTCAATGGTGACATACGTTGATCTTTTTTTTAGAAGACCACGTTCTTCCAGCTCAGTAAGAAGACGATTCTCCTCCTTTGATTTGATCAGCATTTTGCGAGCCATTTCCTCAGAGGATGCGGTGGGTTGCAAAAGAGGCTTTTTGTATTTGTTCAAGATGCTACAAATAATTTGTATAAAATCACCAATACAATGGATATATGTATTTGGGACCACTTTGTCCATCATTCGATATTGCTTGATACGGCCATTAACACTCTCCACAATCCAGCGAACCTTTGTTACTAGCCGCGATAAGTTGGCGTCTTGTGTTGTGTGTTGCTTTGCTCCCTTTTTCAAGTAAGGTGGCATTTCAACGCGATAACCGTGCTCCTCAAGAAAAGAAACAGAATCCCGAAAGCCCCGGTCAACGATACACATATCACCATCATTGAACCACTGGTTAATGTTTTGTAAGTTGTTGGCAAACATATGTTTTGTAATTGCGGCGTCATTGTTTTTGCCATCTGCTAGATATGGTCCTAGAACACTAAGTATATAACCATCGGTACCCACAATTACCATAGGCTTTACTAGAGGTCGATGTTTATGTAAACTATAGGACCTACGCTGGAACTTGTAGTTTCCACTTTTTTGAATATATATATATGTCCCATCTAGAACGACGACTGCCTGATTATTGTTGGTAGTGAAAAGTTCCTTGGCAATACTCGACGTGTGGTCTTTACAGAAGTTATCATGGGTAATGTGGTTAAAACCTAAATTTTTATTCACGAAATTGTCGATCAATGCAGATCTGGCACTATGTACACTCCTTTGAACTTGTGATTTCTTCAATCCGAAAAGTACTGATATCAGTTCATTGGACAATCCAGTTTTCAGTTTAACAAGCAATACCCCAAGACATGTGCGCGTTGATCTAACTGTAGTATTTCGAACGGACACCAGGTATGATGCAAGATCTGCAAATTGATCTTTATTTAGTCCGGTAAGTTCGGAATAATTAGCATCTGACAACACAGAGGGTATATCAAAATTGAGATGAAACGATGTTTTCATTAATGATCTAACATTCTGGAGTAAATCAGTGATGTCTGATCTGGAAAATAAGTCTGATGTCTTAGTACTTCTGATTAGTTGTAGAGATACAGTATCAAAATATTTGTCTTTTATATGACTGGCACAGCATCTATTTGTAGAGTCTATAAAAATTCCATGTTCAATAAACGCTTGAGTCCTTGCATTTTTAGGTATAGATATTAAATGGCATCTGTTGTTTCCATATTTTTGGCATACAATACAATATTTGTGTGTTCTAGGAGTAGACAGTATTTGAAGATTCACAGTTTTAGGGCTTCTAAATGATGTTGGAACATTGCTGACATGATGATTACTTGTTCGTGTAGATTTTCCATATTTATAAAACTTTGCTGTACAAGAACTACAAACGAAATCGTCATTACAAATGTCACGACACAGAGCTTTCTTAAGATACTTAAGGAATGGTCCTCCTGTTACCTTCCGCCTCAAGTTAATTTTACATCTTTTCCTGCATAAGCAGCATGTAATTGCCTTGGGCATTGTTGAAACCTGGAAACAAATAAAAACATGTAACAGAAAATGCTATTATGTAATTATCATTTAATAGATATTTATTTTAGCGATCAAATACAATATATTATATAAACATTTACTACAAAACATGTGCTGTCATCAAATCGTTTTAACTTGCTCAGCAATTTTGTTTTAGATCTTTTATTTAACTATTTATATATACCATCTGTACACCGCCTTAGATGTTTCGTAATTTATTACAATAGGCCTTCGGCGAATTAATTATCGACTGTACTGTCGGTATTACTACTTGACCAAATATAACTGTACTGAACTAAAGCACACTACATTATATTTTTTTCAATAAATGAAGAGATGAAAAGGTATCAATAATATAACGTTGTTTTATAGAATTAAACTCATTTAATTAACAACAATAAATCAAATGCATTTTTACAAAAATATCAATCGGTTCAGTGCAGTTAGACTTCATTAGAATTAAATTGAATTTAAAAGTGCAGCAGGATTTTAATTATCTATGAGATGACAGAACTAGTAATTATAAATTAATTTAGCATAACATATCACTACTTACATAGCTGATATATAAAATAATAAAGCTAAAGATAGAAAGTAAACATGTTATTAAAAAAAAAAAAAAAAAGTTCCTTGGGTGGAATCGAATCGCCCACCTTAGCATTACAAGGAAATGATGTTACCACTACACCACTTCGTCTTTCGCTGTTGGACGATGTAAACAATTACCATATTGATAATAATTACTCTAAATCAGTCATCCTGCATAATGTTACGTAATCATTTAGGCCTAAAGAAGACGATGGCTGACAAACTGCAGGTCAGCCAGAATAACTTATTTCATAGTCATTTTATCACTGTATACTGTATAGTTATTAGTTCTGATCTCATTACGTATGTGTAATTGTGTTTTGTGTGAATTGCATTTGCGATCTGCATCTTTTAGATGTTAAACAGCACTGTTCCTACGGCAGAGCACGTAACGTTGGGCCTAGCCACAGGTGCCTGACTCGTTTTATAAAATAATAACATATAGAGTACATATAAATGATACATTTATATGTACTCTATATGTTATTATTTTACATTTATATGTACTCTATATGTTATTATTTTATAAAACGAGTCAGGCACCTGTGGCCTAGCACATGGATATTTTATTCAGGGATACACTAGGACAAGGCATAACGTTTCAAAGGGATGTCTAATTAATGCTAGTAGATCTAAATAGTGATTTAAAGGTTGTGTTTTTGTAAATATGTATCAATCTCGCTAATACCGCAAAATATGATTTGGGCAAATGAAGTTTTATTTTTCAAACATCTTAACAATCCTTGTTCAGAGGCGTGTATTGATCGAGTTTTAAAACAATGTTTAGGGGCACCTAGCGGGTGAATTGACTAGGGCAACGTCTTACAATTGTTTTATTGAAAGTATTATAAGCGGTACAGTAGTGGTTTTATTTTATTTTATTTTTATTGTAATGCCCCTTTTTAAATTCAATCTAAATGCGTTCTTGAAAAGTCATGCATTTTTTAAGGTTAGACCAGTTGATTTATCGCGATCAACTGTTTAGCGGACCTATACTGTAGTGATTGGTCAACTTGCAGACGACAGCTTAACTTTAGTTCTAACGTGCAGTGCCGGCATTTTATTTTCCATGACTTTCGGTGATGTTTTTAATACTATTGGATTATGAGTATAGTTTATATATTCATATCAAGTTTTAATGATATATAGGCATGGGGTCGTGATCGAGACACCCATGTTGCCAGTTTCGTTTATGCACACAACTTCAATTCCTTCGTTTCCCCCCCATTTTTGTTTGTGTATTGTTCTATTTGGAGCTGGCAAATACCCGCCTGTGTGACAAGGTCTCCATCAATTCATATACAATGTATGAACAAAATGCAATAAAGCAAAACAATATCGACGATTTTTAATACTTATGTGCTGTGTTATTTGTTGAGGACGTCAAGCTCTGTTGCCAACAGTTCGATCGATTGTTTACACTTTCACTTCGATTCTGATTTCGACGGTTTCACTTGGTAACGTTAAATAACTACAGCAGGAAAAACACAATCAAGCAAAACATTTCTATTTAAGTCAAAATACAAACCACAAGTGTGAAGCATCGTTCTTGGATCTTCTAGGCTTATATTCCACAGTGGAGAACAAACTTGTTTACATTCTCGATGTTTACTGTACTGGTACCCCTTCCGGAAGGCCCCGCGCAGAAACGGCATTCGTTTCCGACTTGAACGATGCCGATCTCCTCGAAAATACCGCAATATTGTTGATCGTTTTTGCTATTGTTAGGCATCTGCGCAAGGGAGAACATGTCCAATTTTTTAATATGTTTTTGATATTTGTAAAACACGTCAGCTGTATGAAAATTGTTCATGTTCTCGACTGCGCTGATGGTTTTCTTGGACTTCAAACATCGAAAAAAGGGTAAAAACAGTGATTTCGTGGATTATTGTCGTATTCAAAGAAGAAAACATGTATTTAGAAATACGATTTTTTAATCAAAAATGGTTAAAACGAAAAGATATTGATATATTAAAATGTTTTAGGCATATAAAAAACATAATTTTGTAGTTTCAGTTTTCCCAATCATAAGGGGCGAAATCATGGGCTTATCCCATCTACTCCTTTAATATTGATTGTAAACAAATAAAATAGTGATTGTAAACAAAGATGTTATAAAAGATGTCTTCTTTGCGAACACGCAGAACATGTGGTTTGGTTTTGCCACCGAGAAGTGCAGACATGTTTTTTTTTTTTTTTTTTTTTAAAGATTATTTTCTTTTCATTTTGGAATATTACAAAGTCTTTAACACCAACAACAGATATTTTTGATTCGTTACGTGATCATAAAACACAACGTCGTCTTTTACTAATATTAACCATAAAGCAGCATTACTTTGCCTTATCAAAACTAGTCTGTCATATATTGATGAAAAGAGTAATTATTTGCTGCAAGCATTTCTGACGACATTCCATAAAGTTATGCTGCAATTTGTGGTTTAACTATTAATACCAATAAAGCCCTAT
The DNA here is from genome assembly GCF_902652985.1 of Pecten maximus. Lineage (NCBI taxonomy): Eukaryota > Metazoa > Mollusca > Bivalvia > Pectinida > Pectinidae > Pecten > Pecten maximus. The sequence goes on along the minus strand of NC_047030.1, from coordinate 21,861,011 downwards.
AATACGGTTAGGGGGAGGTACACGTAGAGGTTTATTATATAACAGGATCATTTACAGTTCAATAAAAACTATAAAGCACCCGTAAAACAAACATTCGAATGAGCCCTGTCGATATTAATACGCTGTTGTGATGTAACAAGGTGGTTGAATCTGTGTTTTAATGCATTTGTAGTGTTATGATCTCTAAACCACGTGTTGTAGTCGTATCCGGTAACTGTCGACATCGGTCACAGAAATAGAGGATGTCTAACAGTGTCTTCAGTAATACCAAATATATTTCACGAGTGGGGCTAATATTTTGATATTTTTCACGAGTGCGCAGCACGAGTGAAAAATATCAAAATATTAGCCACACGAGTGAAATATATTTGGTATTACTGAAGACACTGTTAGATATTCTGTTTATTACATTTTTTATCAATAAAAACCCTACCCCGTATGCTAACTAGGCCTACAGGGATAATTTGTAAACAAAAAAAGTAGTTCCCCCTGTCCAGGTGCTGACATATATGTCGGGCTTTCTGATTGGTCAATTATTTTTGTATTTTCTAATCATTAATTTGATTGGTCAAATCAGCAAAAGTGATATTTTTCACTAGTGAAAAATATCACTTTTATGGAATGAATAATTTTTGATATTTCACTGGTATAAAATGTAATAAATCGTGATATTTAGAACAAGGACTGTTATATCGAATTGACTATGGACTCTAAACACTGTAGATTTAGTAGACGGAATATTGCAAAACAAAAAAGTCGACAAAGACCATAGCTTGTACCCAGGGGTGTACAATAATCTGTTGGAAAATCACAAAAATCGTCCAGAAATTTAATCAATCTCAGGAATTCACTCTCGATATTTCATCTTTGCCTATACGAACGATATTAAGCTCTGTGTATAGTTCCAAACCATATAGTTATAGCAGTTTTTGTTTCGTTTTGTTTATAATGGAATGTTCAAACACCAGAGACAAGACTTTCATTGAGCTCGGAATGGGATATGGTAGTATAATATGGCAGAGGGGTTTCTCCACAAGATTGATCAACAGTTCCAGAGGATTCTTCAAAATCCATATCCCATTACAGTAATTATAATCCAGAATTACATAATCAACAAATGACTGTCAAAACACGAATGAAACGTATGTATAAAATGCCACGCTGCGTGGATAGCAGATTATTGGAAAATATAACGATTAAAACATTGGAAGTAGCAAAAACAATCGATATGTCTTCTCATCGAAATACAAAAAGACAAACATGACATTATCAACACCCATTTCAATATAATTTTACCAGCGAAAAGAAATGTCGATATTTTTGGTATATCTTACATTTTAAGCTGTAAATGGATGGAAGATATTTTGGTATGGTTTTGTTTTGTATTGTTTAACGTCCTTTCAACAGTTAAGATCATTAAGGACCTGTACGCGCATTAGAACAAGAACTCCGAAAAATAACGCCAAAATACAAAATCAATTTTGCAATAATATGAAGTATCGCAATATGTGCATCACGTATGGATATAATTTTTACATGTTTATTTTCGTGTCAAGGTGTGTCATTACAGTGTGAGGACACTATAAAGTCGTTCGTTAATGGCTCCATCATACATGGACACCGTTCTTTAACGAACTTGCATTAAATGAGCGTAATTATAACATAACAAACCAAACCAGGCCAAGAAGAAGTATTTGTGTCACCTGGTTCTCACACTCTCGAATTCCGATAGGAAATATAAACCTGTCCTTGTCTATGAACGTTATCTATATACAGACTATTTTATCTATCTGGACAGATCACAGTTGGACACAATCAGTAAGGTTAGTTTCTCTCGCTTTCTCTATATATTTTTGCATGCTAACGTATGTTTCTGATTCAATGTGTCTCTGATTGAGTTAATTGTGGCTTGATCATTAGTATTGCTTTTATGTTGACTCTTATAGCACTGGCAGCCTCGACGATAGTATCTGATAAATATCTTAACCCTTTGTTGATCGGGTTGCAGGTCCCTTAGCGCTTATAGCCATACCTTAAAATAATTTCGTCACCGTGTTCGTCCGTGTCTTTGTCCGCGGCAGTGTCCGTGTCCATGTCCGCGTGTGGGTCCTTGCCTGTGTCCGTGTCCGGGTCTTTGTCCGTGGCCGTGTTTCGATGTCGGTGCCTATGTCCATGTCTATGTCTGGGTCTGGGTCCATGTCCGTGTCCGTGTCCGTGTCCTTGACCGTGTCCATGTCCGTGTCCGTGTCCGTGTCCGTGTCCTTGACCGTGTCCATGTCCGTGCCATCGCCGGTGTCCGTGTCATTTCCTGTGCCCATGTCCGTGACCGTGTCCATGTCCGTGGCCATGCCTGTGACCATGCTCTGTCCCGACTTGTGTTAATATGAGTTAGATATACCGCGTCTGTCTTGATTCTGAATACTCCATTATGGTGTTTGTAGAGAGTCATGTCACAGTGGAGTAAGTCTATAGGACTGATTCCAAATACCAGGAATGATAAAATATGTAGATTTTTGTTTCAGTCGAACAGGTATTTCAACTTAGGCTGCAGATTGTGTTGTTAATCTGACCCGATTTCCGACTATGAGATTATAATCAAGCACTTATCGTGACTATAATCGTTGATTTGTATTGTAGTTGTTCCATATTTCTATAAAGTCGATATACAACAAACAAATATTTGTATATTTAATGTCTGTCATTTACTAGATGCTGTTTGTCTGGATAGTCGTACTAGCGTCGGTGAGTGTCGGCTGTCTTTCGTACCTGCCCGATGACACATCCAACGATGTTGACAGCATTTCATCGCCTGACCTCTGGCCGCGCAGCCATCACAACTGTAAAATATGTCCGTATATTTTAGGAGCTTCTGTGATGTGTGTGCACCTGAGTGGACAGTGCGATGTACACGAGGACCGATGTTTTAGGAGTCTGGGGAGCCAGATGGTTATATATGGATTTCCTTACAGCAAAATAGACTATGATGGCAGGGTAACTATCAATACTCATATTTTCTAAACCAAAACCAATTTATGTTTCTCTTGTACAATGTATGTTTGAATTTTTAATCAACAATTAATGTTGAAATCATTTATGTGATTTTCATTATCGTCGATTGGTGTTGACATAGTTCCTGTGATTTTCATTATCAATTCGTGTTGACATAGTTCCTGTGATTTTCATTATCATCGATTAGTGTTGACATAATTCCTGTGATTTTCATTATCAATTCGTGTTGACATAATTCCTGTGATTTTCATTATATCATCAATTGGCGTTGACAATATTCCTGTGATTTTCATTATCGTCAATTCGTGTTGACATAATTCCTGTAATTTTCATAATCATCAATTCGTGTTGACATCATTTCTGAGATTTTCATGTTCATAAATTCGTGTTGACATCATTTCTGGAATTTTCATTATTATCAATTGGTGTTGACATCATTTCTGTGATTTTCATTATTATCATTTCGTGTTGACATAATTCCTGTGATTTCCATTATCATCAATTAGTATTGACACGATTCCTTTGACTTTGTATGACCATCAATACACACGTGTAAACATCCTGCTGTTATCCTCGGTTCATTTTTTTTTATAATTGGAAGATTCGTCGTATGTTTTAAACTTTTCATTTTCATCGTATGGATGAAAGACACTCATCTATCGGATCATTTTTCTTCATACTTGACCAAACGGGTAATCCACTGATTATGTCATTAAACTCTTACTGTCCAAACATTTCGCTGACATAGTTGTTATGAAACCACGTGGTTTAATATTATGATTGCCTTGTACCACGCGAGATCTCGTCAGGTCATGTGAACGACATGGTCACTACAGATGTGTCTGCAAAATGTTTGGAAACTAAGAGCTGTATAAAACAAGAAATATCTTTAAAAAAGATAAACGGCATAGTTTTAATGCTAGTGGTTATAATGTAAATCTGCTGGTGAAATAAATTAACGAACTAATTAATACATGCGCAGTTTCAGCACGGATAACAAAATTATATCAGTTTGAATCCTTTGTTGGTGATAAAAAGAATCAGGAATATGATTTTATTAATGTGTCGTTTGAATAGATACATCCACTTATTCAGCTTGCATTCAAGCTTAATTTTGTTTCGTCTTTAACTGCATATCTGCATTTTGCATTTACCGCTACATTGACCAATCACATACTTCATCTTGACCAGTAACGGCACCTTTCGCGTCATATCCGTGGTCAAAGAAAATGATACGGCTATGCCGAAAAATGAGTGGATTGGCCTGTATATGTATGGTGACATAGGTAGAAAAATGAGTGGATTGGCCTGTATATGTATGGTGACATAGAAAAATGAGTGGATTGGCCTGTATATGAATGGTGACATAGGTAGAAAAATGAGTGGATTGGCCTGTATATGTATGGTGACATAGATAGAAAAATGTGTGGATTGGCCTGTATATGTATGGTGACATAGGTAGAAAAATGAGTGGATTGGCCTGTATATGTATGGTGACATAGGTAGAAAAATGAGTGGATTGGCCTGTATATGTATGGTGACATAGAAAAATGAGTGGATTGGCCTGTATATGTATGGTGACATAGAAAAATGAGTGGATTGGCCTGTATATGAATGATGACATAGGTAGAAAAATGAGTGGATTGGCCTGTATATGTATGGTGACATAGGTAGATAAATGAGTGGATTGGCCTGTATATGAATGGTGACATAGGTAGAAAAATGAGTGGATTGGCCTTTATATGAATGGTGACATAGATAGAAAAATGAGTGGATTGGCCTGTATATGTATGGTGACATAGATAGATAAATGAGTGGATTGGCCTGTATATGAATGGTGACATAGGTAGATAAATGAGTGGATTGGCCTGTATATGTATGGTGACATAGGTAGATAAATGAGTGGATTGGCCTGTATATGAATGGTGACATAGGTAGAAAAATGAGTGGATTGGCCTGTATATGTATGGTGACATAGATAGAAAAATGAGTGGATTGGCCTGTATATGTATGGTGACATAGATAGAAAAATGAGTGGATTGGCCTGTATATGAATGGTGACATAGGTAGAAAAATGAGTGGATTGGCCTTTATATGAATGGTGACATAGATAGAAAAATGAGTGGATTGGCCTTTATATGTATGGTGACATAGATAGAAAAATGAGTGGATTGGCCTTTATATGAATGGTGACATAGATAGAAAAATGAGTGGATTGGCCTGTATATGAATGGTGACATAGGTAGAAAAATGTTTGACGTATCAATAGCTGTTTGTTCTCCGCTGAATATTTGAAAACATACAACGAAGTGTCGCCTTTGGCCTAGTTCGCCACTATGGCTTGAACTTTGATGTTAACTGGCGGCCTATATTTCACACCGTTTTCACCGACACATTTGGGGGCTCGGCTATACGTCGAAGGAGGGGCATGGCTTCGAAGCGCCAAAGATGTGCCAGAGGTGAGAAATCGTGTTGATATTGTTCCCATAAGGTATCATTCGTAGCAAATACTTATACCACTGAACCCAGGAATATCAAAGTTTCCTTTAGATATGAATAATCTTTGTAGCCGTGTTTAAGTTTTATATTATGAGACAACGTCGACGAAGACTTGAAAGTTACCCTACATTTTTGACATATTCTTTGGGATGTGTCTCATGTTTAAGTGTGATATGTTGCTGGAGGTAAACCTCCAGCGTGAAAGATATCCTCAGTGACAACATTGGTGTTGGTTACCATCATACTTCCTGACGTGTCGTGACGTGTCAGATATGATTCCAATGTGTACTTTTTAGTACGGATGTGGTATACGTTCCTTGGTTTCACTGTTGTTTATTCTTCGCGAAGGAGATTTGATGAAGCCATCTGTAAAGCAGAGACAACAAAGTCGGTGCTTATAAATTGCATACAGTCGTGACCTCATGGGCAACATAGAAAATTTTGTAGTAAATGCGCAATTTAAGGGTTTCTCGTAAAAAGTCGGCATTAAACGTGTTGAAATGGATTTTTGACCTTTCTTAAACACTTTTCAAGCATTATTCCTGTTTGACAGCAATGCAGTTATCCGGGAAATGCCATTTTTACGGCGCTCGTTTGGTAATTTTATCGATCTATCAAATGTTGTGGAATTCAATCTGATTACGTCTGGGTTCCGTGGTATAAGTGTGATACCTTATAGGAACAATATCAACATTTTTCTCAATTCTTATTGTAAATTTCGAACTTGTAACATTAAATTACCAATCGAATACGGAAGATGGAATAACATCCCAAGAGAAAATAGAATCTGTAGTCTGTGTAACCTGAATGAAATAAGAGACGAATTCCATTATCTATTTAATTGTAGCGATCATCAAATAGCATTAAACAGAAAAAAATATATATCTAGATACTATTATGAAAGACCAAGTACATTCAAATTTGATACACTTTTTTAATTTTGTAGTAGACGATGAATTGAAATCACTTGTGAAATTAATTAAAGAAATAAGTATACGACTCAACAATATTTAAGATAATCTCTGGCTTAACAAATGTATCGATGTATTATATCATATGTCCTGTACAAATTTTGCATGTATATAATTCTCTACACTTTATATGTTTATGAGAATAAAATATTGTCATTGTCATTGTCTCACCTGTGTCACAGCTGTGGCGCTTCGAAGCCGTCCCCTCCTTCGACGTATAGCCACGCCCCCAAATGTGGCGGTAGTGTTTTAGAGGTCGATAACGCATCAGAAATTTTCTGATAACTTTTCCCCTTCTATTTTCTTAAAAGATGTTTTCCTTCTTTCCTGTTTTATCAATTATCATAACTTTTTTTCTTTAAAAATACCATTTTGTAATTTCGTTGGTAGGAAGCCTGGGCCCGATCGGACACGGTTTCCAATACCTGTACACATGGCAGCGGTAATATATCTGTGTGTGTCCATAGTGTCACTTACGTGTAGATAAAAGGAAAGTTCACATCAATATCTAAAATAAAACTGTCTGGTGATACGATAAGAAGGTATTTAGTAAAGTAATTTATTTACAGTAAGGCGGTAGAATTGTACAATATTTTGTAAGGAAATCGTGTCTTTATCAAGCAAAATATCTCATTGTGTGCTTCAGAAGATTACCACAGTATACTAGAATGTTCATTGAAATGTTGAAATGTATAAATACTGACTGGAGTATCGCATTCTCCTACGATTATTATCCTCTACATTAACATGTGTTAATCCCTATAATCATATGGGAACATTCTCCTATGGCAAGCCAAATTGTCATTTATTCGCGGAGTAATGTTGATCCACTATTTTATCAAATTATATGAGATATTTTTATGAGATAGTTTATATGTTTATGAAATATCTTATATGTTTATGAGATAGTTCATATGTTTATGAGATATCTTATATGTTTATGAGATATCCTATTTAAAATTTATTAGATATCTTATGTAATATATAAGATATTTCATAAAAGATATATCTTATATCCTTTATAAGATATCTTATAAACTTTTCTTTATAAGGTATCTAATATTATATATATAATATATAAGATATATAATATATAAGATATCTTATATCTTTTATAAGATATCTTATAAACTTTTCTTTATGAGATATCTTATAAAGTATATAAAATATCTTATAATGAAAAGTTTATTAGACATTTTATGAAGAATGAGACTCTCGTGAGACCGGCAAAACATTAAAGTTCGAGAATGACTGCTCCCTCTGTAAGGTAACGTTTTGTTGGAAGGCACGCGGAACATACACAATCAACAATCTATCTCGAGCACGATCGGCTAGGCACGGAGCAGATGTCGTGTTCGAGCAAACATGAATATATGGCAATTATAAATATGTTTCAAACCATTATATTTAGTTTTAGCTTAATCTCGCCTCCTTCATCGAGTGGAGGAGAGTTCATTATCTCAAATTCAAATCTCGTTCTAATTAGATATCTTATAATCAAATTATATAAGATATCTTTTAAAATTTCCTTTATAAGATATCTTATATAATGTATAAGATATCTCATATAATTTTCTTCATAAGATATGTTACATCTTTTATGAGATATCTTATATATTATATAAGATATCTTATATCTTTTATGAGATATCTTATATATTATATAAGATATCTTATAAAGGAAATTATATAAGATATCTCATTTATTATATAAGATATCCTATAAAGAAAGCTTTTAAGATATCTTATATAATTTGGTAAAATCCTGGATCAATGTCGCTGCGTGAATAAATGACAACATTGGCTTGCCATATCCTCCTATGATTATTATCCTTTACATTGACATGTGTAAATCCCTATAATCATGTAGTGACATTCTCCTGTGTTGTTATGGATACCGTTATCGTTAACTAACGAACAATGGGATATTTCCAACATTCAAGTTCAAAGTATGGCTTAATGACGAATATGTTACTATACAAATGATTGAGGTTTTTATAAGTCACACCAAAATGAACAATGACCTTATCCGGTTTAAGAATCGGGCTGATACTACTTCAGCTACATCCGATAAACAGATAAACAAGTCTGATTCGTGCTTCTAGTAAATTTTTCCTTGGTATATCAATAAAATAACATGTAGCATTCACCTTGAATTACACACTTTCATTTACAGGTGGTAACTCTGGTCACGTGACACACTCTCCACATCATACATCTGCCCCAGCCGTAAAGACGACACCATCGGGGATGAATGTCGTTACCTCGTCCGTCATACATCCGTCAAGTATTGCACGTGAGTTCAAGTTGTTTCCCATCCAAATATACGGTAGACCATCTCTAATGTTTTATTATTAGAGCAGGGAGTACGCAATTTCGCAAAGTACGTAAATTCGCACACCTAACGTTTTTTTTTTTTTTTTTTTTTGCGTTTTCCTCCAGGTGATCTAGATCTAGGACAGTCCATTTTAGTTTATAAATATTGTGACAAGTGCCACACTTTCGTCGACCTTTTGCCATTTTAGTTATATCTTTTCAGATTAAGTTCGATTTGTAAACAAATTTTAACTGATACAACTCTCTTCTGATAAACTGTATACCGGATGATTCAATAGTTTATTGAAAATAATCCCAGTTGTTGATAGGGATATACCTCTGAAATATTAAGGGAAACTATCATTGATCAGAATAGGATAAAAACTGAATACAAATCCACCATGTACAATTGTATAACTAATAACATCGTTGACCTGCAAGCACCCCGTCGCTTTCGTCGCCTTGTTTACATTACCTCCACAGGGAGTGGTCAATAAATAAAGCAAAAATTGCGGTAAATTTTACATTCTTTTATGATGTGCGATTCCTGTAGAGCCACTCAGAATATACAATTAAATAAAAGAAAACCAGTAATGCCAGTGTGAATTGAATTTTGGCCGTTTTATTCCTAAAAAACGACATGACGTAAAAACATGTAACAATACATGTTGTCCCACACTGAACAACATTACAATAAATCATTGTACAATATAAACATTATACCAAATAATTGTAGGTGGGGTGCAAAAAACCGCCATATGGCAGAGATAGCAAGCATGGAATCGCATGTGTCCAAGCATTGCTAGCTCTCGCCAAACCCCACTTACGAGTTGTCTCTAGAGATTATTTAATCACGACATTGGGTTTAATCTTAGTTTAGAAAATTGTTTGTATACAAAATTATTGAAAACTATATTTATTCCCCCCAAAAAAGAAGTTAAATGGGTGTGCGAAATTATGTTCCCGATCGTCTTCAAACCCAGCAATAAACACAAGTTAACAACAGCTCCCATGCGCAGTAATACGTGTGCGTACATAACAGGTAACACACTTATATGTTGCGAAGCATTTGTACGTCTAACAAATCCCTGTTGTGTACCCGGTGTGGAGGGAACATACCAAGATGGCGGCCGAAACAGATCAACAAAGGTAGATGTCTGCTTTCAATGCCCGGTTCTCCTAATTGCCAAGCCTTTGTTGGTTATATTGTAAAGTGGGTAATTCAGGAAACTTATCTGAAACACATTCGTGTAGAGTTGTGATGCATAAATTGCAAGGAATTCGAATCTTTGCAATTTCCAGTTAAAGTTCATCGTACTTTCGTATTCGAAGCGCATATGATTCATTTGATTGTGTTGTTTGCTACCCTTATAGAGGTGATTTGTTAAAAACAGCGTCACACATGTTGGTAATGGACTGTGGTAAAAATTTCTGCGCAATTTCAATCAATTTAGATCAGTAGTCCATTAATTATTGACGAAATAAGAAAACGACGTGGCAGCGGATGAAAATCGTTATTTGTTTTGTTTTGTTTGTTTTGTAAATCAATCGGCGGTGGAGATCCAAAAATAAGGGTGGGGAGAGGATTTTTTTTGGATATGGAGTGGACATAATAAGGTATGAAGGAATACATAACCGATCAAATACAATGAACTGTCAGTCAAACATCATATCAGCTGGTATAGCATGCTTATTTCCTTTCAGGTCCTCGGCCGTGGATGTAACAAATCGCGAAAGAATGTTGTGCAGTCAATGTGTTAAAGTGTTTAAGACAAGTTTGTGTTAGAGTAAGGATTTAGTAATGTTTTATCTGTTTCAAATTTATTTTGAATTTAAAACACCCGAGCCGAAGATTGCCATTTTGGAAATCCATTTTCAGAAGAATCATGCACAAATTGTCTATAACATAAGAAATATTGTCTTTGTTTTAAATATGGATACACTAGATCCTAAATTCTAACAATAACCCAACTTCACGTGCGTTTCTTCGCCATGTGCCTTAGAAGGCTAGTTCAACTTATACTCCTTACGATATAGCTTACAACGATCACGTGACACAGCACGATGAACTGCAGTCACGTGGTTTGTCCCGTAGTCTTTCCTCGGGAAGGAGGCGTTGCAACTCGGACGTTTGGATACATGTCCCACTGTGTGTTTAATATCTTGGTGACGTCTAAGATGATCTTTGTGACGTTAGCGTTTGTTGTAGACATGGCAGGGGTAACCGCTTCCTCCACATTTGGTCTTTTGTGGGCTGTCAGAGAATGCTTCATCACACTTCACTCTCCACATTTGAAAGTCAAGGCATCTGATGTGTGTTAGAGAAGATTGTGTTTTACCTTACCACTTCTTGTCTTGAACACTTTAACACATTAATTGCACAACATTCTTTCGCGAAATGTTACATCCACGACCGAGAACCTGAAAGGAAATGAACATTTTATGCCAGGTGATATTTTTTTTAAAGTTCATTGTATTTGATCGGTTATTTATTTCCTCCATTCCTTTGTATGTCCTCTCCCTATCAAAAACATCCTCTCCCTACTCTTATTTTTGGGTTCCGCCGCCGATTAATTTGTAAAAAAGAAAGAAAGAAGAAGAAGTCCCGAGTTCCCTCCGCTGCCATGTCGTTTTCTTATTTTGCTAATAACTAATTAATTTCTTACCTAAATTGACTGAAATCGCACAGAACTCTCTACCACAATCTATTACCACCATGCGTGTCGCTATTTTAACAAGCTAGCTCGATAAGATAAGGAAACAACACAATTAAATGATACAATGAACTTTAACTTGAAATCTGCAAATACGCGAATTCCTTGCAGTTTGTGCATCACAACTCTACACGAATAATTTCCTAAATTACCCATTTTACAATATAACGAACAAAGGCTTGGTAATTAGGAGAACAAGGCATTGAAAGTAGACATCTACCTTTGTTGATCTGTTTCGGCCGCCATCTTGGTATGCCCCCTCCATACCGCTATAAAACAGTGACAATGTGATGTTTCTTCCTCAATTTGAAATCAATTTGGTGAAAATGTATTTAAATACCTACCGAAATTACGTACCCCCACTCTATCTGAGGATCAAGATGTTTACTATGTTAGACGATATTAATGAAAACCAGTTTTGAACTAACTGTACACATTTTGTCTTCCGAATATTAAAGGTCTGGTATAAAACGACAATTTCCTAGTAAATGCGACTTTAATAAGAACTGATCTCGCAAAACATCCGTTTTCAATTTGCTGGAATGGCATAGACATGGTAACCAGAAATGTCGAGTGGTAATAATGATGATGATTATGCTAATAAATCGGCTGTGTGCGATATACGTATATAAACCCCTACGTGTGTTAGTTATGGCACTGCAACGTGATATATCACATAGTTATTAGAAAGCAAACAAACCTCTACACGTGTTTCTATTTATAGGGTTGATACACGTGACTGTGGTATATTTAAAATTCTGATTTAACGGGTGTATTACCTGTATGACAGAACTGGTGTCTAGTGAATTAGTTATCTGTATGACAGAGCCGGTGTCTAGTGAATTTGTTACCTGTATGACAGAGCCGGTGTCTAGTAAATTTGTTACCTGTATTACAGAGCCAGTGTCTAGTAAATTTGTCACCTATATTACTGACAGAATCGGTTTCTAGTGAAATTATCAAACGGTGTCAAGTGAAAGTCATCCGGAACTCCTCGGCATATCTAAACAAAAAATAGTTCCGGATATAGTGAAAGTGTAACCTCATACTCCACAGTCGGTTGGACTGGCCTCAGTCTCTAGAATATCAACATTATTACATGTAATTTGATTATAATTAAGAAAAATAGATTAATTTTAGTCTCTACGATATGTCTGATTCTAGACATTCTAACTTACAAATTAAGGGAAGGTAATCTTGTATCAAAAATTAACTGGGCAATTCTTTTCAAAAACCTGTTGGCTAGACTAACAGCCGTCGTCGAGTGAATTTATTAAATTCTTTTATAGAGTCGGTGCACGCGGCCTTGATGTCAAATAACGGTATAAATCAACATGACGGTGTCTTAGTAATCACTGCTGACGGCAGAGATCACGTGGTCTGTGCGGACGGATGGACGGAACAAAACAGCCAAGTAGTGTGTAGAGCAATCGGATCCCCTCCAGGGTTGGTAATTGTCTGGCTTTCATCTAGTAATTAAATATTTTAGCAAGAACAATGTTTTTGGATAAATCAGTCATCGGTTTGACAACAATAGCCCGTAACTGGTACCGCGGTATTACTCTCTAGCAGTCACGTGACTTATATTTATCCAATGTAATCACCACAGCAAAAACAAAAACAAAAAAAACATACAGTGATATGATGTCATTCAAGTTGGTTTTGATTACAAAGTAGAAAATGCTTTGCAAAAAAAAATTATTTATCGTTTCATGTACAAAATTAATGCTGCAAATTCGATATTATGTTTTGATTTATAGACTGAATTAAACTTAGTAAAACTACAAGTTGTTTGGGGAAACTATTTAGCAAGGCAGATTAACATGTATTCAATGAGCAATGTTTTTGGTTTGTTTATATTTCGTCCTTGTTTGTCGATTTAGAAGTAAAATTATCGTTATTATGTCGGATGTTCTCTGATCCTTTTGTATCTCGCGAAGTCGATTTCAACTTAGAAGATATAATTGATGAGATTTGATAACCTTCACCAGGCATGTTACTATAAACGTACACATTTTAGCGCAATCTTATTTTAGCAGAGATATTGTTTTAGCGTTTTTATTGGCGCTGGAAGCATTCCGCTAAATTATCATTTTCGGTAATTGTAGTTTGTCTACGTTGGTTTCCATAGCAATCATTATTGGTGACCTAATTCATAATTCCGCTACTCTGTTATATGTTTTTTTTTCGCAAAATTCTGAGTGCGTAAAGTTAAGAACGGTTACAGTCTTATCATCTTAATGAAATACCTTACGTAGATACCTGATATGTTGATATATCTAGTATAAGGGGTTTTACGAGATTCCAATCCAGATTGCAACACCTACTAATCATGATAAAATGGAAGTTCATTTATCTGCCAGACAGTACTTTTACGGAAAAAAATGAAATATAATCATGATAATTATCCAAAAGATTTCATGCCGGTGACGATAGGGACCTTATGTCGTAAAAAAAAAATAAAAAAAATATATATATATAAAAAAGTTTCATCGCTAGCTCGACTTATTAGGATCTCAATTGTTACTATTCTTTTTCCTTGTATTTACGCTAGTTGATATGTTTGATGTCGCGACCGACTTTTAATTTTAGAACATCATTTAGACGTATTGGTTATAAACATAGGTTAAATGCTGCTATCGATACAACCAAGAATGATTAACCCTCCGAAAGCCTAGTTTTTATTACACATATCTAAATTGGAGTTACAAGCTCACAAGTTTTAACCCACTTGTTTAACACTTGCTTACAATAATTCAAATGTATGGATGTTATCTATAGCTATTCATTGTTTGAGAGTCTGAATAAAAATATGTACATCCTCATTTGTTTGGGAAAGGTTATTAGTTGTATTGCATGATATATAATTTTATACCACTGTATATTTTATTTATGTGTTAATTTGGCTAATTTAATTATCCCCGTACAGATACGTAGCGTCATTTAAGGCGGTGCATGACTTCGGAGTACCTATGTTAAATGAACAGATCTCGTGTAATGGACAGGAGGTCGACCTGTCCACGTGCTACAGGAAGTACCGACACTGCGTCAGCGATAACATAATACATGTCACGTGTTCACCTCCAGGTAATATACATTTCTGTACATTCTTAAAAGTGAAATATTTGAAATTATCTGTTTGATAGAATGTTTTATTATACCTTTCCTTACTTTACACTATATAAAAGGTAGACAATAGAAATGCTATCTGAAACTCATCATCCAAAAATGCTATTACCAGGTTAATAGTCGAAAGTGCAGAATGAGCTCTTCAACTTGCATTAAAATTTTCACGTTTTTTGTTTTTTGTTTTTGTTTTTTGTTTTTGTTTTTTGTTTTGTTTTGTTTCATTCATTCCGTTTGATTTATCAATCAGAACAGTGCCTTTTGATCACCGAACTAAAATCAACAAAGTTCTGCTGATGCTTTCCCCTTTGCACTTTTTACCCAAAAACTCATTACACAATAGTTGTGTAGAACATCTTACAAGATAAAGAAACAAAAAGCGCGTTAAGCATCCCCTTCAAATTGGTGATGCTCGCTATTCATGCGTGACGTCATCGGAATATGACGTCAAAGATCATTACATTACAGATTCTCGTAATTGATCTTGACATGCGTGTTTTGTATAATGCTTTTATTTGGTAGGTAATGTTCTTCTCCAATATCACGATTTCTGTGCTAGATATCGACAACATAGGATGTCCAGTGATGCAGTTTGAAAAATAATATCTCCATGATATGGAACGTTTTAGACATCACCGTGATCAGGTCCCGATTTCACCAAAATCTCTTAACTTGTAGAAATTCTACATTATATAGAGTGTCTTCAGTAATACCAAATATATTTCACGAGTGGGGCTAATATTTTGATATTTTTCACGAGTGCGCATTCTGTTTATTACATTTTTTATCAACGAAAAACCTACCCCGTATGCTAACTAGGCCTTACAGCGAAAGTTTGCATACAAAAAAAGTAGTTCTCCCTGTCCAGGTGCTGACATATATGTCGGGCTTTCTGATTGGTCAATTATTTTGGTATTTTCTAATCATTAATTTGATTGGTCAAATCAGCAAAAGTGATATTTTTCACTAGTGATTCACTAGTGAAAAATATCACTTTTATAAAATGAATAATTTTTGATATTTCACTGGTAAAAATGTAATAAATATTTTTCTCCTTCGATTGAATTATGCTTTTTCATGGGTTAAGGATTTTCCTCACGTTAGGGAACGTTGATGAATCCCGGGCTTTAAAAAGTACTTTTCAAAGTTTTTCGCTTAAATCTTTTATTCACGTGTGACCCTTGTTCCAGTGATTTTGAGACTGACGAGTATTGTTTTACATGCCGACTCTTTCTGTCTAGCGTCTTTACATGTTTCCTTGATGTCTAACACCGGGATAACGCCGAACGAGGGCCTCCTAATCATTAACACAGAAGGCAAAGATCACGTGGTCTGTTTGGAAGGATGGACGAAACAAAACAGTCAAGTAGTGTGTAGAACCGTTGGATCCCCTCCAGGGTTGGTAATTTTCTGCTATTTTCCCCATTAAAAGAACATTTTACAACAAAATATTATAATATTTTAATTACTTAATTATTCTGTAATAGGAAGGAATAATGAAAAATACCCTACCCGTACCGGGCTTCAAAATAGCGACCTTTCCCTCTCAAGGCAAAAATCCTACCACTAGGCTAAAGGAAAATTACCACTATTATGAGCTAGTAAAGTGACCTTATACTCTCTATTTTTACACTTCAATAGGTAAACAGATAACTTATTTCAGTTGTTTCACACTTAAGCAGCATAAATGTCTACGACATATAAATATATTTTCTTAAATTTACTCTCCCGTACAGATTCGTAGCATCATATACGGTTGTACAAAACTTCGTTATACCCGAGTTTAAAGAACAGTTCTCGTGTACTGGACAGGAGCAGGACCTCTCCATGTGTCCACGTCACAGGCAACAACTCTGCTACAGCGGTTACGTCATACACGTCAAGTGTTTAGGTACAGGTACGTATGATTGTCTTGTATGAAAGCCGCAATTCTATCTCAAAATCTATGGAAAGAGGGGGACATTTGAATAAAAATCTAGATTTGCATGGAGATCACGTACAGCAATAAAACCAGGTGTTCCGGCAGGGTAAGCGTCTCCTGTTCCATCAATCACACCCGCCACACAATTCTAGATCAAATCCAGATTAAGTAACATTTTCAAAATGAAAACTAGGGTGGTGACAGCGGAACTACTAGGCAAACCAGCAAACATCGAGCACATCTGATGTGGTATCATTAAAGGAATATTCCATGGTCCTCGACCTGCATTTCTCGAAATATTTCGTTATCATTTTTTCCCGTCAGTAATTGACATCTGTCAGGGATATCGTGATAATGGCAACAAGTCATTCATCATTCTTCATTCGTCAAACGTAAACGTACTTTATTTGGCGCATTCAAATTTTAGCGCATTTCTGAATTTAACATATTAATGCCTTGCTGAATTGGCGCGCCAAAATTATTAGTTTATAGAAAGTGAAGTAGCACAGTCATGATTTAGCGTAATGCTTCTAGCGTGAACATAGCTACAATAGGATTACTGCTAAAATATGTACATTTAGAGTAATACAGAAATACGAATTAATAAGGAAATATAAATACAAAAATGATGTAAATACATATTCCATCATCATTTACCATACCCATTGTTCTTTGTTGGAAGATGTAACTTTGCGGGAGGTTGTATCTTTGTGGTAAGGTGTATCTTTGTTAGAAGGTGTATCTTTGAGAAAGCGTATCTTTGTCGGAAGATTTTTTTTTGCGGGAGGGTGTATCTTTGTTGGAAGGTGTATCTTTGCGGGAAGGTGTATCTATGTGGGAAGATGTATCTATGTGGGAAGGTGTATCTTTGCGGGAAGGTATATCTATGTGGGAAGGTGTATCTATGCGGGAAGGTGTATCTATGTGGGAAGGTGTATCTATGTGGGAAGGTGTATCTATGTGGGAAGGTGTATCTATGTGGGAAGGTGTATCTATGTGGGAAGGTGTATCTATGCGGGAAGGTGTATCTATGTGGGAAGGTGTATTTTTGTGGGATGGTATATCTTTGCGGGTGGGTGAAACTTTGTGGGAAGGTGTATCTTTGCGGGAAGGTGTATTTTTGTGGGAGAGTTTATCTTTGTGGATGGGTGAAACTTTTTTGGAAGGTGTATCTTTGCGGAAGAGTGTATCTGGATGGGTGTATCTTTGCCGGCGGGTGTATCTCTTCAGAAGGTTCTATCTTTGCGGAAGGGTGTTATTCACTCTGATGTTGGTAAAGTTTACGTTGTACCTAGTCTGTAGCGTTGAGCGGAGAGAAATGTCTAATGAAGGACTACAGCGCAATGTCATGGTCGATTTACATCCATATAGACACGGTGTCACAGGACTGCTTCAACTCTATTAAACAACCTCCTTAATGGTACCCGGGTAGCCACTCAGACAGTAATACAAAGTCTTCGTGGTGCTAGTTTACGGTCACGATACGTGTTCTCTTTACTGTCCGCCATACCACCAGTTAGATTTGATTCAAGCTGACAGTACCTGGATTCTTCACCGACAAGCGCGTTAGTATGGATAAACCCGAATAGAGATTCCAGGCAGGTGACATTTTGGAACATGACCGATATGGTGGATGTTCAGTGTGGGGAGGCATACATCATGGGGGAAACTGAACGAGATGTCTTCACGAATGGTACCCTTACGGCTCTGGTTTGCTTCTAAAATCCTTGACGCCTATGACAAACCTTTCGCTTGAGCTATCAGATCTGACTCCACCCTTATTGACGATGATTATATGCCACTTGAGCAGTATCTTGATCAAGAGGCAATTCAAGGAATGGATTGACCAGCCTGCTCGGTGGATCTAAATCCCATCGACCATGCATAAGGCAAGCTGTAGAGAGCTCTCTCTCTCTCTCTCTCACTCTCTCTCTCTCTCTGTCAGAAATGTTCAGCCAAGGAAGCTTTGGGAGATGAGTGGAACGTTTCCCCCGAAACCGAGTATACAACCACATTCATGGCATGCACAGACGTTGTGCAAAGAGCAATTGATGTTCATGGGCATCACACTAGATACTAAAACAGTTATGTTTATTTAGGACGAATTTTGAATATATCTTTGTTACCAATTTTAAGATGAATCCAATTTCTGTGACTCGTTTTCTGACTGTAAAATTTTTGTATGAATTAAGGGGACAATCAATCGCAGTATAACCCAATTAAGTATTTGTGTTCAGCTATGCCTACATCTGTAAGGCAATGGATTCTTATCGTTAATATTTCTACATTGATACCATAGTTTCCACGACACCTCTCCCTCTATCAACCACCACCACTCCAACAACCACACCGACCACCACTCCAACTCCAACAACCATAACGACCACCACTCCAACTCCAACAACCATAACGACCACCACTCCAACTCCAACAACCATAACGACCACCACTCCAACTCCAACAACCACACCGACCACCACTCCAACTCCAACAACCATAACGACCACCACTCCAACAACCATAACGACCACCACTCCAACAACCACATCGACCACCACTGCAACTCCAACAACCATAACGACCACCACTCCAACAACCATAACGACCACCACTCCAACAACCACATCGACTACAACGACCACCACTCCAACTACAACTACACAGACGACTACTGGTATGGTCTTCTGATTTATATATCACAGATTCTTGCCATTTTTATAAAAAAAAATATCGGTCATAAGTTCTTTCCATAAGTAGTTTCCATATATAGCCGAAAAGTAATAAAGATAAAATAATAACAATGTTTTCATCAAGTTTAAGCCATTTTAGTGAGAGCTCATATATCTTCAGTTCTATTATTATCATAAAGTTCTATTATTATCATAAAGTTCTATTGTTATCATAAAGTTCTATTGTTATTATAAAGTTCTATTATTATCATAAAGTTCTATTATTATTATAAAGTTCTATTGTTATTGGACAGTTCTATTGTTTCAGGTCACTGGATAACCTTTGGTCACGGTAAGTAATTCCTGTGATTTGAACACTGATGCTTAACGACAAAAGGAAACTATCGATAGCAATAAAACACATGTTCTGCGATAGAAGGTAAACAGCGACGCGTTTACAAAATCTACATATCATTTATATTATTATAATTTTCTTTTATAAAATACTTGATTGCTAGATTAGAAAGCACACTTATATGGTATTAAATAAACAGAAATAAGGAGTAGGTTATTATATAAAGTAAGCCTGAATCTATTCAAACACACTTCAAAACAAAGTTCAGATTTAGATACAGTAGAACCAAAATGATTTGGGTACACCATACAGCTGATTCTTCCTTCTTGGACTCGTTAGTTATGCTAAGTGGCCCTAAATTGACTATTGGAATGAAATAAAACGTGGCAGGTACGTAAAAAAATTGTTAGTACTGTACTGTACTGTATACTTTTTCATGGTGTAGCGTCATGTAATAGTGAAAAGCATGGAGATACATAGAGAATACATGGTCAGTGTCTTAAAATGTAAGCTGTATTTTGGCGAGGGTAAAGAAAGACAAAAGTGGCGAGCCTTGGCGAGCCACATTTGTCTTTCTGTCCCGAGCCAAAAATACAGCTTATATTTTAAGACACTGACCATGTATTCTATTTATCCTGCAACATAAAAATAATCATCAAAAATAATCATTTTGAAATGAAACAGTGTCAAAAATGACAGAAATATGTTCGCGTAGTTTCACTTTGAAGTAGGTCAGTCGAATTGACGCACGTGCTAAGATTCCAAAATACAGCTGTTTTCCGTCACTGCCGTATACAGCAAAAATATATACGGTGGGTGTATTCCGACAATGCGGTGGCAGTTGCAGGATAAATTGTAGTACTTGTTGTCATCAGTAATGTATCAGTCTGTCTTTAGTCTTTGCGTACCTACTGGTGTTTCTCTGCCAACGGTAGGTAGTAAGTAGTATTAACATATTTGTTACAGTTGCAGCAAACAGTAACCCTTCAACTATCCCTCCGAATGTATGGATAGCCCTAGGTAAAAGTCAGTATATATATTTTGTTATCTTAATGATGATCTCGAATTAATTAATTAACGATTTTGAACTACATTGTATAAGTATTTTGAAAGGGGGGAAAGCCAAGTGGGATGGTTGATGAAGACTTAAATGAAGGAATTGTACTATAATGTTTGAAATACCATAACTTCCTTAGCCTTATTCCTTAGCTTTATATGGTATTGTGTTTCAAGCGTCTTAAATATTGAAATAACAAAGATAAATAGATAAATAAATAAAATAAATAAATAAATAAATAAAAATACCAGTAATCAATTATTCTTTGTGCTATCAACTATCAACTGGTATAGTCATCTGAAGGATAAAACATGCTAAATTGCATTATTTATTTTTTTAATTCCAATTAGAATATTTAACCAGGCATAGCAAAATGCTATTATAATTGTAATTTGATTACTTAACCATTAAAAGCAAATATCCATTGGTAGGATATAAGATGTCGACAAAATGGAATGATGTTAGAATATTATTATTAACAGTAAATTAGTCTGGTCTTTCAGTTCAGTGTCATGTAAGTAAAACTTAGTACTGTGTAACATATTGATTCTAGTCCGATTTCAGTATTCAAAATGATAGCGTTGGACTCATAAACTTTCCATTTTTAATTTTCGATCATACTGATTATGAACATAAGGAAAAGCAGCGCCATTATTTTAATTACAAATTGTAAGCAGCATACGTTTGGTAAGATCGTAAAGTAACTTTGTCACCAAATGCAAACAAAGTTTTATATTTACAGGGTAACCACTGCCGAGAATACATACCCCAGGTAATGCAAAAGGGAGATAGTTTATGTTATTAAAGTTGTAATTAAACAATATTTATCTTTTTCTTCCTAGATGTTCTTTCTTTTTTCTCCTTTTTATTGGTTAAGTTTTAGATGGATGTCTTTCCTTTATACAGGAACTATCTAGATATATTCCCTCATTACAGGATTGATTTTGAAATAAGGTCAGTTTGATCTCTCAAAGTCAACAGTAACGTAATGTCCAGTGTAAACCCCTGTA
Source organism: Pecten maximus (assembly GCF_902652985.1). NCBI lineage: Eukaryota > Metazoa > Mollusca > Bivalvia > Pectinida > Pectinidae > Pecten > Pecten maximus. The sequence goes on along the minus strand of NC_047030.1, from coordinate 21,839,364 downwards.
TGCAGTATGTTTGAATCTCGAAATCACTAAACTGATAATATTATTATGTTAGGGTATCATTTCAATCTAATCTGGATTTCCAGACGTTCTTTGTCCCTTAAATAACACTTGAGACGACTCCATTTTAAGATATCAATTATATACTAACATTAAACGTTAATATTTTCTTACTCGGATACTACAAGGGAAAATGATAAAAAAATAAAAAATAAAAACACTAGTTATTCAAGACCGTCAACGTGTAAATACAAATGTACACTATATTTTATCTAAAACAATTGTTAAAAAAGTTATATCAACTTATATTAACCATGCTTGTCCGGGTCGGATTGAAGCGCTCGAGGGGCCTTACTGTGGGAGGAAACTGGGAAAAACCCACAATGTCAGGCAGGTGACCTCATACCTTTCACGAACCCGGTCGTCTAGGTGAAAGACAAGTGTCTTACTACTGTACCACAGTAGTATTGATAGGGTTGACGATTGAGGTGAAATGTATTTGAGAGATGTAATACATCTCTAAAACATCCATAAACTATAAGGTAATAAAAGTTATACAGAGAATCCCTATGTAAGCACATAATATAAGATATTTTTTCCATCAAATATTTCAAAAGCTTGCCTTTCTCAATTTCATAAGCTGATGGAACTGGTCTGAAGGGAAAAAAAATTAATTTCGAAACAGTTCATATTGATTTTTTTATTTTTTTTATTTTTTTGAATTTGGCTCCAGAACAATTTGATGTATAAATTATTATTGTATAACTAGAGTATGTACAAGTTTTTGTCAGCAAATGCGTGAACTTGTCTGCGTGAAAAAGTATCCGGCGTTACTTCAAACAATTGTTTTTCGCTATACTGTTTTTATTACGCAAACAAACATAAGTGCTTTTTCCTACATTGTGATTATTCCGTTATTTCGGAAAATGCATCAAAACAATTTCATTGGCAAATTTATGTAAATTCATGAGAACATGCAGTATTTATCCGGTCAAATTCATGTCCTTCTGATATCATAAGCCTCATTTAACAGCCACATTACTTCCAGCTTGAGTACAGGTCAAATTACGCTTTATATAATATATTTCTTTTGATACTCCAACTTGCATCGGAAAGAAATGGCGTCTATAAATTGTGACGTCAGCGAAGATGGTTTGATGTTAAATCAAACATGAATGAATGGAATGACGATTGAATAACATATTTGAATGATTGTATCAGACGCCGCAGAAGATACGTATATTTTTATCATCATACAAAAGAATGATTATAAGAATATTTACTTATGCCATCTTGGGGACGATGATAAAACTTTACATGGCCTTCATCAACCTGATTCTTTCATGTAGTGTTTGTATCTATTCGTGTTGACTATCATTAAAGCTACCATCAGAATCAGAATAGGACGATTCACTCATCGATATTGACTCGTTGAACTGGCCTGAAGGAGTCATCCAGTATGGGGAGATGTATTTGACCTTCTCCTTGTCGAATATGTAGATCGCTTTCTCCGCAAGCTGAATGGGCATAGAGTTTTTACCTCGGAAATCGTGATGGTTGGGGTTACATACAGATACTCGCCGGCCAAGCAACCACTGCGTAGACAAATACCTACCATCCTGCGAGAGGAAAAAATACATATTAGAAGAATTACAAGTACCTACCTTCTGCCAGAAAAACTTATCAAAACAATGCTGTATGAAGGGCGCGGCGATGTATGATAAAACTATATCCTGTCGTTGAAGTGAATAAGATTTGCCAATTTGAGAACACACATTTTACTTGTGAAGCAATGTACATGTAATTTCATGTTAGGAGAGAAGAGGGGGCGGATCTTGGCGTCTACAACTGATGATTTTATTTTATTTATATTAATTAATTAATTTCTTTCTTTCTTTATTTATTTTATATTATTTGTATTTATTCATTTTATTTTATCAATTAATTAATTTTTATTCTATTTTTTTTTCATTCTTACTTTGATTATAGTTTTTTTTTTTAAGTTTGAGGTTTTTTTTCATCTTTAACTAACATAAGCTTGTTACAAAGTAAGTAGGATGTTTTTAAAATTGATGCTTTAAAGAAAAGATGCTGTTCAACCTATTGTCTAGTATAGCAAAATGTCACAAGAAGAACCATCTATATAAAAGATAATAATGCCGGAATAAATATGCCGGAATAACCCTTATTCCGGCATAAACAGATATTTTCTTCACAAGTCTCTTTATCATATACATCATTTCAGTACTTCTTGATCAGCAGAAGAAAGAAAATTCAAACATAAAATCCCAGCATCAGCTGATGGTCATCTTGAATATCTGAGTTCAAAATGGAGCACGTACATGTATAACTAGAATCAACATCGAACATGTGCCTTTAAGCCTCTCTATGTTTTGGTTTATAGATATGAAACTTTATCAAGCTAAACATCATTATCCCTTATGACATTATCTGTATGATATTACCTTCAAATATGATCAGTTACGTCAGAAATTAATAAGTACATGTATAATATGTAATAAACATCTAGAAATACAACGTGAATCGAGTTACATCCCCGTATGATAAACAGGAAAACATGGGTTTGTTTATCCAATGCCGAAAAGTTCCACTGCCATTTCATGGTGGCTTTTCACGTATAACCTATCTTATTTTTTTTTGTCTAACAGACTAACATTGACTCTGTAAGCCGTAGATGATGTTGTAGTTTTCCCCAACACTTTCCTTTTCCTTCATGGCAGCTACAAGTATGTCTAATCGACCTTGGTCTTCTGGTGCGTGGTTTTTGTGGCCGCCAGTCCGCCATTTTCAAAACAAACTAATTTGCGCATGCCTACACGACATATTATCCGCGGCTCATTTACATATAGAGAGTGGAGCACCGAGTTGGAGATTCCTTGTAATCAGTTGGTAGTTTCTCAGTTTAAATTTCAGTTGTGAAGAACTACGGTCTTGATTCTCACATTTAGGATATGTATTTTATCATTTATCTCATCTTTGTATTTTAACATAATATATATGTTGCAAAAACACAGAGAGGCTTTAAGTCAAGTAAAAATCATCACTAGCTCATGAGGAGAAATACTGATAACGAGCTCTATCTGTCTAAATAAAACATGACGTCATCTTAAATATCTCGATCAGTTAAAACAATCTGAACATATTCATAAAGTTTCAATACGATCTCTAAGAGACAGAGGGAACGTCCAATGAGCAACTTAGATATTGATTGATAACCAGATAGAAAATAAATTTGACAAGCACAGTAATTAATGACCATGTTCAAATTTTTGCAAGCCCAACCAGGCTTATTATTGATTATGTTCAAACTTAAGCAAGCTAAGCTAGACCCATTAATGAGCATGTACTTTAAGCATCATCACTCCCCCCCCCCCCCCCCCCCCCCCCCCTATATCCACTACTTAATTCCAGAGAAATAGCGAAAATAAGAAAATGTTTGTATGAGACTGACGGAATGTCTGCCTGTATGGTGCGACTCTTACCGTACATATCATCATTCCTCTTCGCTCGATTTGGTACTGATGCTCCTGTCGCAGTATTGTTCCAACGTCCTCGCTAATGTGGATTCTGTTTGCTGTGTAACAAATAATGGGGAACATAATTGGAAACTTGAATACATGTTAAAAACAAAAAACGAAAACAACAATAAAGACAAAAAAACAAGAAATATCTTTTAAAAAGATAAACGGCATAGTTTTAATGCTGGTGGTTATAATATAAAACTGCTGGTGAAACAAATTAACGAACTAATGCGTTTCAGCAATGATAACAAATCAGTTTGAATCATTTTTGGTGATAATAAGACTGCATTTGAATCAGGAATATAATTTCATTATGTGTCATTTGAAAAGACTTTAACTTTGTTACGTTTTAACTGCAAATCTGCATTTCGCATTTACTGCTACATTGACCAATCACATACTTCATCTTGACCAGTAACGCCACCTGTCGCGTCATATCCTGGGCCAAAAGAATACTATACGGCTATGCCGAAAAATCCAAACCAAGTATGCTTTTTTGACATCGAAGTTCAAATTTCGTACAACGATTTAATATTTAAGTAATACTTTATGTCGGCAGACCCCATTAATGTGATCGCAGTCTGCACTATTACATTTCGTGTTTGAAATACGACCCGAGTTTGCTTGGTTATCAAAGAAATTAATATTTGTCCTGGATTTCTTTGATCTGTGCATCCATTTGGACGTCGTGTCACCAACATGGAACTGTCCAGTAGATTTAGTTTATTGCCCTGGATTTCTTTAAACTGTGCATCCATTTGGACGTCATGTCACCAACATGGAACTGTCCAGTAGATTTAGTGTAAACTGAGACAACATAATCTTCTTTGATTCATCATTTTGTTGTCGCTGAGGTAATCTTCCTAGAGATTATGCAAGCATGCACGATAACTATCTTACTTTGATGATGCAAATTTAACAGGTACTAGAGTTATCTCCCCTCGTGATACCCGTTAACATGTTATTTGTATGGGGGAAATAACTTGGCTTGTGATAGTTAAATAATTTGAGAGAGTCGTCAAACACGTGAGTACTGTTTACCTATTATATCCCTCCCAACTAAACATAAAAAACACTTCCGGTGAAGGACGAAACAAGTTACTAAATACAGTACACTAACATACAAAAATGTCAGATTCCGGTTGCCTCCTTGATGGTTATTACTCATCAACACTCGTATCTATATCAAAAACATATATGTTCATCATACTTACCGGTGCAGTTCTTCTGTAGTTGTCTGGTCATATCCACAAGTTCTCCGTATATGTGAAAACGAGGCTCCGGATGTGACGACAATTTATACAAACAATCGGCTAAAAATAGAAACAGCAGTCTATTGACATCTTGGATTTAATGACTACATAAAAATACTTCATAAAGCAGTATTTTATGTTTCGGTAAAACTTTTATCAACCCTCCTACATCTGTTATCTATATTTATACTAATTACACAAAAAGACGACAAGGCTATCACGTATTTTCTGCATTATCTTGTTAATAGACGTTAATATGCAAATTGTTAACAACCACAATAAGAAAAATATTTGGTTGAACGTACACACGTGTATGCTTATACGCATACGTAGTTTTGAATCCGGAAGTGCGTCTATCTCCAGATCACTGCACGAAGCCCGGATGTCCAGCGCCATATTAGCTATCTCGGATACATGTCGAAGTGCATGCTGGGATTGTGCTCCTGGAATAAGATTTTAATTAGGAAAAGGCAAATATATGATAATCACGTATTCCCTATCTCTAACACAGTCCACGAGCACAAGTATATGGCATATATCTCAAACACTGGTGCGCCACACACATCTCGAGCCTCAAACACTGGTGCGCCACATACATCTTGAACCATGCGCTTCGTCTCGAACACCTGTTCGCCAGACACATCTTGAACACTGTCACGCCACATACATATCAAACCATGCGCTTCATCTTGAACACCGGTGCGTCGCATACATGTACATCTCGAAAAACATTCAAGAGAAAGATTACTTATAGGAATATCCAAATTGATTGGCTAATCGCAAATCATGTTATCACATAATTATTTATTGGAATTTGAAAACATATATATAAAGTGTGTGCTTATAATTTTATATAGTATCCGGAAGAAAAAACAAATAGATCACAATAACGTACCGGAAGTAATACAGTCACTTACCGGAAATGACGGAGAACATGTTTATGTTTTTACACAGAACGTGGACATCGTAAAGCTTGGTCCGCTCCTCCAGGATCTGGATGAGACATGTGACCAGATTGATTAGTTGATCAGGTTCGTATACGGCCACCAGGTCGTTTAGATGTATAAAGTCACACATAAACAGCGTGGCACTGTCAAGCGTCCCGAATGTCACATCAGGCTTGACACACTTGAGAATGGGTACGTTGATTGGAACACCGTCGTACCGTTTAGTGTGTTTTTCATCTTCGGTTGAGATAGTTGATATTGTAGGTTGCACAGAGCTTTTTTTTAATGTTTTGACCAGAGATTCGAAAGAACTTTTCAAACTGATTTTATTGCTGTTTTTATTGTTTTTGTCTTGTATTTTACGTTTTACGCTTGTGCATACTTTATCGGTTCCATTCATTACCAATTGTATGTACTCCGGGGGTACCACATCCAGCAAAATGACAGATATTCTATCTTGCTCTTCCATCAATTGTTTATTCAGTCTGTCCTCGACGACCCCCAGCGCCAATAACCTGTTCACTGTGAAATGGTGCAGGACACAAACGATACCGAAGAGTACAACGCATGATAGGAATAACATGGTGTATATTACGATTTTCTTAATCGCGTCGCTGTGTTCCTCGTTTATCCTGTTGGTCAGACTAGAAAACAAACCTTCTGACAACGCCATAACATTATTAATAATGCTTGTCAGCTCAAACTCTATTTCTTTACAAGTCATAAAATTTTGAGAACTGTTTTCGTGCATGTCGACTAAGTCCTTGTTTGGAAATATTCTTGTGTTTTGTCCGAGTGAAAACAGAAAATTCCATTCCTGTGGTGTTATAACTTTCACACCACGAAAACCCAGCACTATATTGTGCGCCCTAATGTTGTTGATGCCCTGCATTATGGCGTTATTGTAAGTGCTACGAAGACTGGTTTCGTTGCTACTGATCGCTATAGAACAGTCTAACTTGTTGTAGATATCAACTTCCTGAAGCATTGTCAACACTTCTAAGGCTTTGTCAATTCCTTTGATAGACACATCTGTTGTAAAATGACTCTGGCGCGCCACCTCTATCAGATTATCATATATGAAATGCGTCAATAATTTATATTTTGGGACAAAGACCGGGAAAATTTTGCCATGTGTCCGCCTCAAGTCTTATCTCAGACAGGACATGAACAAATCGTACTCGAGTTTTGATAAGTGTTCCTAGAATAAATGATGGATTCTCAAAATCATGCCCGAGTTTGGATATCGCCCGGTCGACCTTCAGACGGAATTCATGATAGGATTGATTTATAATGGTTGCCCGAAGTTCCATCTGGATGTTCATCAAAACGTGTCTAAGCAGTGATATATCTTCCAAATAATGACATCTCTGCAAAATAAAAAAAATAAAACTGGAACAGAAGATGTTTTATTGGGTTTTTTTTATCAGTGAAATATCAGAAAGAGCAACTAGAAATAACGTTTTAAAATATTTTTGACCAATCACGACGGTCCTTTTTCTTCACCGCATTGAAATCCGCCGGTTCTCCGGTTCAGATCCAATCGAAGCGAATGTAAAAAATGTGTTATTTTGCTGCTTTTCTGCAATATACATTGCAACAGTTTGTCATAAAATGCTCATTTGATAACAGTTATACGAGCAAACGTTGCCTGGTAACGAAATGTCGTTAAGCAGCCCATTCAAAATGTCGCTTTCTTAATTTCAAGCGGCACGACGTGAGAACACCAAAAGAGAAACCCACTGTGCCTTCTTGGGGACAGCAAACCTTTACTTAAGCGAGTGCTCTGTAACTCACGCTTAGTTGCGCTGGGAAGAGTCATTGTGTGTCGACATGCACGGCATAGAAAACCTGTCGGTGTATCCTTACCTGTTCTAGGACATGTGGCTGCTGATAGACGCTGACTACATGGTACAGACACAGACTCAGTAGCAAACTGTATATACACACAGCCACCACCAATTGTCTCAGTCGTGTGCGCTTCATCTTCAGCATCGTCTTCATCTGTTCGGACGTCTCGCCTGTCGAAAGAGTACAAAGCGTCAGATCAAACAGATGGAACAAATCTGTATTGTCTTTTGTCATATTGTTATACTCCGATGCAATCAGTAGCTAGCATACCTTAGACGTACCCCCAAACTCTTTTACACAATTTATCTTGTGAGATTTCATCAAAAGTAAATAACTCTCTAAAATTGTTTCAGAGTAGTAAAACTTACTCAATCTCTGAATTTGTAAGAATGTTATTATGGATATTATTTCTAAATCAGATAATGATATACCGATAGTTCTGGCCCTTGATGATAAAAGCACAAAATTTAGATTTGTACTGTTCCGACAGATATTTGTTATTGGTCACAATACATACCTGAGATAGATTGGGACTCGAGAGCCTTAAGCGTGAACTTCAGATCAGTGTTTGCCTCACTATCGGTTACACTTCCGTTGTGGAGGGAGCGAATGTTATTACAGTGAATGTCGTAAAGTTCCTGAAGGACACCACTATGTCGGGGTATTGCTGTAAAACAAATGTTAACAGGGATTTACCTGTAATGCTGTAACATAAATAATTACAGGGGCAAAAAAGTGAGGTTGTAATATAACACACCAATTTTACAGGGACAAATATTTGATTCTGTAACATGCCACACCAATGTTTACAGGAACAAACATGTGATGCTGTAACATACCACTCCAATGTTTACAGGGACAAACATGTGATGCTGTAACAGACCACTCCAATGTTTACAGGGACAAACATATGATGCTGTAACAGACCACTCCAATGTTTACAGGGACAAACATGTGATGCTGTAACAGACCACTCCAATGTTTACAGGGACAAACATGTGATGCTGTAACAGACCACTCCAATGTTTACAAGGACAAAAAGTGAGGCTGTAACATACCACCAATTTTACAGGGACAAACATGGGATGCTGTAACAGACCACTCCAATGTTTACAGGGACAAACATGTGATACTGTAACATACCACTCCAATGTTTACAGGGACAAACATGTGATGCTGTAACATACCACTCCAATGTTTACAGGGACAAACATGTGATGCTGTAACATACCACTCCAATGTTTACAGGGACAAACATGTGATGCTGTAACATACAACTCCAATGTTTACAGGGACAAACATGTGATGCTGTAACATACCACTCCAATGTTTACAGGGACAAACATGTGATGCTGTAACAGACCACTCCAATGTTTACAGGGACAAACATGTGATGCTGTAACATACCACTCCAATATTTACAGGGACAAACATGTGATGCTGTAACATACCACTCCAATGTTTACAGGGACAAACATGTGATGCTGTAACATACCACTCCAATGTTTACAGGGACAAACATGTGATGCTGTAACACGCCACACCAATGTTTACAGGGACAAACATGTGATGCTGTAACATACCACTCCAATGTTTACAGGGACAAACATGTGATGCTGTAACATACCACTCCAATGTTTACAGGGACAAACATGTGATGCTGTAACACGCCACATCAATGTTTACAGGGACAAACATGTGATGCTGTAACATACCACTCCAATGTTTACAGGGACAAACATGTGATGCTGTAACATACCACTCCAATGTTTACAGGGACAAACATGTGATGCTGTAACATACCACTCCAATGTTTACAGGGACAAACATGTGATGCTGTAACATACCACTCCAATATTTACAGGGACAAACATGTGATGCTGTAACATACCACTCCAATATTTACAGGGACAAACATGTGATGCTGTAACATACCACTCCAATGTTTACAGGGACAAACATGTGATGCTGTAACATACCACTCCAATGTTTACAGGGACAAACATGTGATGCTGTAACATACCACTCCAATGTTTACAGGGACAAACATGTGATGCTGTAACATACCACTCCAATGTTTACAGGGACAAACATGTGATGCTGTAACATACCACTCCAATGTTTACAGGGACAAACATGTGATGCTGTAACACGCCACATCAATGTTTACAGGGACAAACATGTGATGCTGTAACATACCACTCCAATGTTTACAGGGACACAAACATGTGATGCTGTAACATACCACTCCAATGTTTACAGGGACAAACATGTGATGCTGTAACATACCACTCCAATGTTTACAGGGACAAACATGTGATGCTGTAACACACCACATCAATGTTTACAGGGACAAACATGTGATGCTGTAACACGCCACATCAATGTTTACAGGGACAAACATGTGATGCTGTAACATACCACTCCAATGTTTACAGGGACAAACATGTGATGCTGTAACATACCACTCCAATGTTTACAGGGACAAACATGTGATGCTGTAACAGACCACTCCAATGTTTACAGGGACAAACATGTGATGCTGTAACAGACCACTCCAATGTTTACAGGGACAAACATGTGATGCTGTAACAGACCACTCCAATGTTTACAGGGACAAACATGTGATGCTGTAACAGACCACTCCAATGTTTACAGGGACAAAAAGTGAGGCTGTAACATACCACACCAATGTTTACAGGAACAAACATGTGATGCTGTAACATGCCACACCAATGTTTACAGGGACAAAAAGTGAGGCTGTAACATACCACTCCAATGTTTACAGGAACAAACATGTGATGCTGTAACATACCACTCCAATGTTTACAGGGACAAACATGTGATGCTGTAACATACCACTCCAATGTTTACAGGGACAAACATGTGATGCTGTAACAGGCCACATCAATGTTTATAAGAACAACATTTTATATTCGTTATCAAAAAATTCGGATGCGACCACGTGACAATACAACACGAGTTCTAACTCCGTTTTATAAATAGGACCAACGCCTAGACGTCATTAACACCATTTTCGTAGGAAAATATTTCAACAAATTTTCATTATGATAACCAGAAACACAACAATTCGTCTCTTCGATCATATAACAGGAATTTATAATAAGATTTATTGCCTGTTTTATTAAAGTAATATTAAGGAAAGATGATAAAAATCTATATTATATGTATTAGATACTACGTTTCTGTATGGCACTTTATATTATCATTCACACAATGTTATAACTAATGAATGTTAGATCCATATATGTCATACTCCAAAAGAAAATCTAAAGCATTTGATTGGCCAATCACCCAGCTGTGTTTTTTCTTTATTCTGATTCTTCACGGGTAATATAAAGTCACGCGCAGATTCTATAAAGTCACGCGCAGGTAGTATAAATTTAATGAGCTGTAACTCTCTGAAATGACGGGATCAACTTGCCTGCCACACAGTTTGTGCCACGAAACAGCCATTTGATACAGTTATATGGTCATTAATCGGTATGAACTATGTATATATAGATGATAATATTTATACTTTCTATTCAAAAAGGTACCATTTGTAAATCTTTTGACTACAAACACATGTGTAAAGCTACCTAGGTTTGATGAGCAAAGAAGTATGGTCGTTTCCGTTTATCGTGACCTAGGCCACGTACAGCGATAGTCTGGGCTAAGAATACTGGTAAAATATCACGTGACCCGAGTGATTTCCAAAGTACCAATATAGATCGTCATGGTCCATTGGCGCGCTGTGCGTTGTGTACGGATCAGGTAGTCAATCAATACCATATGAAATAAAGTAAAATTGACATATTAAAAAGGAATTTTACACTAGTCGACTGAGCTATCGCGGCCCCCAGACAAGGCACTAGGGACTGTACACAATACGCGCAAGACACCAATACATTAGAATACTAATTGAGAATTAGATTCAATAAAGCCAAAAATTAACTTAACTACATCATACGGCTTCTTCATCCTTCTATGACTGGTCAGTGATGCTATGGACCTAAAGTATTGATACATAGTAGTAATGAAGAAAACTCAATATAGTCGGAAAATGTACGTCCACATCTGAACTAATTTTAGCTTCCGCGATAGACGGATGCAAAAGCCATTGATCGCTTTTGTCATATTTCATTTAAACTTGTCCCGGAATCATCTTTCTAATTTTAATATCTGATTTAAAAATGTTAATATTTGATAATTCTCTTATCTAAAATGCTGAAATCCAAAAATGAATGTTAAAGAATTGAATTTGTCACCCCAAAACATTGAGGAATACACAAAGGAATTTGTTTTTAAAAGAACATTTATTTTGTAACTACTGTCTAAAAAATAACTTATATCTGGTGTTCAAAAGAAACATTTAACTACAAAATGTACCTATACGTAATTTCAGCTTAATTCAATTTATGTTTCTTTTACTTGGTAAAAATATTTTATTGCCACGAATTCTCATTACAATGTTCAAAATACAATAAGTAAAAAACAAGTGTTATGTATATAGTTATATGGGTGTGAGGAGATTACACATTACAGTTTAAGGGAGATAATAAAACTCCAGTATGTATCGGAGTTATTCCCCCTTTTGTAAATCTCTTGTGATAAAAAATTATAATTGTTAGAATACAGAAAGATTTGGAACAGGAAAGACGTGTTTATTTTCATTGCCTTACTATAATATCTGGAATGTAAATCAGCGAGTCCCCAACCAACCTCACAGTTCACTACACAAGCATTGTATACATATCATAAAAGTTGTAATTAGTTTATTGTTAGGGAGAGCCTTTGGTGGAAACGTTTCCTGACACTCAAGAGCCTTTGTTGGAAACGAATGATGATAAAATGATGTTGCTCTCCGAGGTATTTGTCTTTTCAGGAATGGAGACTAACTTCCTTGATAATATCGACCTTTTCACCACAACCTTGCCGTACTGATTAGCGTAGTAGTAATTTTGATAATGATCTGATAATTTGGTAATATTACCGACAAAACCAAAAATACCCGTGACAAAATCACATTTTAAGTGGAATTATCGACAAATAAAAATGGCCATGGCATGAAGTCATTCTAGATTTTTCAACAACGTAACTAATGCTACCAGAGATTAGTATAAATACTCCTGATGAAACTGCTCGCGCACGATTATATCCTGTTGTTTTTAACAAAATTCGCTGAATTTAAATTAATATTTATGTGTATATCAATGTGAAAAAAATATAAATATGCATTTGTAAACGAGAGCAAATGCCAAGGATTACAAGACAACATCGCATATATTACTGAAACAAATCAATCAAAAATTCTAACAACTAAAACATTTACTGAATAATTTGATATGTAATAGCTATCCTTTGCTATTTTGCTTATACCTGATATACATTTTTATTTCAATAATTTACGTTTTTCGCGTTGCCGTCCGATCGAATGACAATATCAATGACTGATGATTAAATTCATTAATTATAAAATTGAAACTTAATGTACTCACCAAAATGCGTCATGTTTTCCCCGTCCTTGAGGTTATTCTGGAGTGTGTTATAGTCATCATGTCGGTATATAGCTATAGTAACTATGACAACTGTGAGGTAAGTCCTCCCATTAGATAGTCCTCACCAGGCTTATTGTGATAATTACGGATAATTACAGCGCTACTCCAATTGATTTTCACGCACGTGGAACTTATCCCTTAAGTCGTGTGTCATTACAGAATTGATGCTATAGGTAGCACACCACAGTAAGACAGCCTGGCCATGGGCAATTTTTTTGTTAAGCAAATAACTCCTGTATTATGATATGTATAAAAAATGAAAAAATAAATGTACACTATAATTGGTATATCCAGTATGAAGTAGTACATACAGGCTTCACATTTATTAAAACAAAAATCAATAAATTGGTTCCGGATTTTAAATATCCGGATTTTCCGAACGTGTGTTTACACAGGAAATTTAGTTTCGCCTACAGCGCAAAATGGAAGCCCACAGAAAAGGTAAGATAGCGGAAAAACTTAATTTACAACATATGTCCAAACAAGATTAATTCTGTCTTTGGGATAGAGATATCTAATTTTAAATAGGTTTCAGAAAAAAAATTGTGTAGAGAATTGTGCCATTTTGGGTCAAATATCATAATATTTTGCAATTTTTGAGAATTTTTTAAGCTGTTACCATGGTATTCACAGCTCTAAAAATCACAGAAAATATCAGTTTACTTATCCTTCAGAGCTCTATTAAAATTGCAAATGTTGTACAGATTTCAAATATATATACTTTATTAGAGGTTATATGTAAGGTTAACTGGCAATGTTTACATATCTAAAGCATGTGCCATATTTTTCAGAATTTGGCATTTTTACTGTACACTGCTACCATATCGTTATACCTTTTCCGTTTAATAATCCTCCCATCGCGAGGATTTATCCGTTTGAAAATTTCATCTAATATTTGCTCCCAATATCGTACATTTTATTTGTTAAAGATACATGTAACAGGAATGTGTAATCCGTCAAACTAGTCTAGGGTTAACATTTTGAACAAAAATATATAATATTATAGATATAAATTACTAACCTTGACCAATTAAATTATCGGCCTTGCCAAAACATGGTGTTTAAAACGAAACCAAATTGTCGACCTTATCTCAAAATGGTCTTTAAACATAATCAAATTTTCAATATTGTCTAAAAATGGTCCTAGAAGCATATCTAAATTGTCAACTTTGTCAAAGTGGTCCTAAAAGCGGATTCAAATTGTCGACCTTTTCTGCAAACGGTCCTAAAAGCGGATCCATATCTTCGACCCTGCCTCAGAAAGGTCTTAAAAGCGGATCCAAATTGTCGACCTTGTCTCAAAAATGTCCTAAAAGCGGATCCAAACTGTCGAGTTTATCTAAATATGATCCAAATTGTCGACCATGTCTAAAAATGGTCTTGAAAGCGGATCAAAGTTGGCGACCTTGTCTAAAAAATGGTCCTGAAAGCGGATCCAAATTGGCGACGTTGTCTAAAAATGGTCCTGAAAGCAGATCAAAATTGGCGACCTTGTCTCAAAATGGTCCTAAAAGCAGATCCAAATTGTCGACCTTGTCTAAAAATCGTCCTGAAAGAGGATCCAAATTGGCGACCTTGTCTAAAAATGGTCCTGAAAGCGGATCAAAATTGGCGACGTTGTCTAAAAATGGTCCTGAAAGCGGATCAAAATTGGCGACCTTGTCTCAAAATGGTCCTAAAAGCAGATCCAAATTGTCGACCTTGTCTAAAAATCGTCCTGAAAGAGGATCAAAATTGGCGACCTTGTCTAAAAATGGTCCTGAAAGCGGATCCAAATTGGCGACCTTGTCTAAAAATGGTCCTGAAAGCGGATCCAAATTGGCGACCTTGTCTAAAAATGGTCCTGAAAGCGGATCCAAATTGGCGACCTTGTCTAAAAATGGTCCTGAAAACGAATCAGTATTTGCGACCTTGTCTAAAAATGGTCCTGAAAACGAATCAGTATTTGCGACCTTGTCTAAAAATGGTCCTGAAAGCGGATCAAAATTGGCGACCTTGTTTTAAAATGGTCCTGAAAGCGGATCAAAATTGGCGACCTTGTCTAAAAATGGTCCTGAAAGCGGATCAAAGTTGGCGACCTTGTTTTAAAATGGTCCTGAAAACGGATCAAATTTGGCGACCTTGTCTAAAAATGGTCCTGAAAGCGGATCAAAGTTGGCGACCTTGTCTAAAAATGGTCCTGAAAACGAATCAGTATTTGCGACCTTGTCTAAAAATGGTCCTGAAAGCGGATCCAAATTGGCGACCTTGTCTAAAAATGGTCCTGAAAGCGGATCAAAATTGGCGACCTTGTCTAAAAATGGTCCTGAAAGCGGATCAAAATTGGCGACCTTGTCTAAAAATGGTCCTGAAAACGAATCAGTATTGGCGACCTTGTCTAAAAATGGTCCTGAAAGCGGATCAAAATTGGCGACGTTGTCTAAAAATGGTCCTGAAAGCGGATCCAAATTGGCGACCTTGTCTAAAAATCGTCCTGAAAGAGGATCAAAATTGGCGACCTTGTCTAAAAATGGTCCTGAAAGCGGATCAAAATTGACAACCTTGTCTAAAAATTGTCCTCAAAGCGGAGCCAAATTTGCGACCTTGTCTAAAAATGGTCCTGCAAACGGATGAAAATTGGCGACCTTGTCTACCAATGGTCCTGAAAGCGGATCAAAATTGGTCCTAAGAGTGGAAACAAATTGATGACCTTGTCTAAAAATGGCCCTGAAAGCGGATCAATATTGTCGACCTTGTCTCAAAATATTCCTGAAAGTGGATCTGTATTGTCAACCTTTTCTCAAAATGGTCCTGAAAGCAGATCAAAATTGGTGACCTTGTCTACCAATGGTCCTGAAAGCGGATCCAAATTGTCGACCTTGTTTTAAAATAGTCCTGAAAGCAGATCAAAATTGTCGACCTTGTCTAAAAATGGTCCTGAAAGCAGATCAAAATTGGTGACCTTGTCTACCAATGCGACCTTGTCTAAAAATGGTCCTGAAAGCGGATCCAAATTGGCGACACTGACTTAAAATTGGTCCTGAAAGCGCATCCAAATTGGTGACCTTGTCTAAAAATGGTCCTGAAAGCGGATCAAAATTGGCGATCTTGTCTAAAAATTGTCCTGAAAGCGGATCAAAATTGGCGACCTTGTCTCAAAATATTCCTGAAAGTGGATCTGTATTGTCAACCTTGTCTCAAAATGGTCCTAAAAGCGCATCCAAATTGTCGACCTTGTCTAAAAATCGTCCTGAAAGCGGATCCAAATTGGCGACCTTGTCTAAAAATGTTCCTGAAAGCGGATCAAAATTGGCGACCTTGTCTAAAAATTGTCCTGAAAGCGGATCAAAATTTGCGACCTTGTCTAAAAATGGTCCTGAAAGCGGATCAAAATTGGCGACTTTGTCTAAAAATGGTCCTGAAAGCGGATCAAAATTGGCGACCTTGTCTAAAAATGGTCCTGAAAGCGGATCAAAATTGGCGACCTTGTCTAAAAATTGTCCTGAAAGCGGATCAAAATTGGCGACCTTGTCTAAAAATGGTCCTGAAAGCGGATCAAAATTGGCGACCTTGTCTAAAAATGGTCCTGAAAGCGGATCAAAATTGGCGACCTTGTCTAAAAATGGTCCTGAAAGCGGATCAAAATTGGCGACCTTGTCTAAAAATGGTCCTGAAAGCGGATCAAAATTGGCGACCTTGTCTAAAAATGGTCCTGAAAGCGGATCCAAATTGGCGACCTTGTCTAAAAATGGTCCTGAAAAAGGTTGAAAATTGACAACCTTGTCTAAAAATGGTCCTGAAAGCGGATCAAAATTAGCGACCTTGTTTAAAATGGTCCTGAAAGCGGATCCAAATTGGCGACCTTGTCTAAAAATGGTCCTGAAAGCGGATCCAAATTGGCGACCTTGTCTAAAAATGGTCCTGAAAGCGGATCAAAATTTGCGACCTTGTCTAAAAATGGTCCTGAAAGCGGATCCAAATTGGCGACCTTGTTTTAAAATGATCCTGAAAGCGGATCAAAATTGGCGACCTTGTCTAAAAATGGTCCTGAAAGCGGATCAAAATTGGTGACCTTGTTTTAAAATGATCCTGAAAGCGGATCAAAATTGGCGACCTTGTCTAAAAATCGTCCTGAAAGCGGATCAAAATTGGCGACCTTGTCTAAAAGTGGTCCTGAAAGCGGATCAAAATTGGCGACCTTGTCAAAACATGTTCCTGAAAGCGGATCAAAATTGGCGACCTTGTCTAAAAATGGTCCTGAAAGCAGATCAAAATTGGTGACCTTGTCTACCAATGGTCCTGAAAGCGGATCCAAATTGTCGACCTTGTTTACAAATGGTCTTTAAAGCGGATCAAAATTGGCGACCTTGTCGACCTTATCTCAAAATAGTTTTGGAAGCGGATCGATATTGTCGACCTTGTCTAAAATTCGTACTGATAGCGGATCGGTATTGTCAACCTTGTCTAAATTTCGTACTGAAAGCGGATCGATATTGTCGACCTTGTCTAAAATTCGTACTGAAAGCGCATCGGTATTATCAACCTTGTCTACAAATGGTCCTGAAATCGGATCCAAATTGTCGACCTTGTCTAAAAATGGTCCTGAAAGCGGATTAAAATTGGCGACCTTGTCTAAAAATGGTATTAAAAGCAGACCCAAATTGTTGACTTTTTCTACAAATGGTCATAAAAGCGGATACATATTGTCGACCTTATCTCAAAATGGTCCTTAAAGCGAAAACAAATTGTCGACATTCTATACAAACGGTCAAAAAAACGGATCCATATAGGCGACCCTGCCCCCAGAAAGGTTGTAAAAGCGGATCCAAATTGTCGATATTGTCGAAGAATTGTCCTTAAACGGATTCAAATTATGAACATTATCTAAAATTGGTATGAAAGCAGATGCAAATTGTCCTTTTGGTCTAAAAATTTGCACTAAAAGCAGACTTAAATTGTCAATTTTTTCCACAAATGATCCTAAAAGCGGATCCATATTGTTGACCTTGTCTACAAACGTCCTAAATGCGGATCCAAATTGTCGACCTTCTCAAAAAATAGTTCGAAGTCGACTAATCCTGGTATACTTTTTGACACTAAAAGTATAAGCTCGACTTATCCTGGTCTAGTTTTAAGGACCAAAAGTACGAGGTCGACAAATCTGATCCAGTTTTTAGGACCAACTTTATAGGTCGACAAATCCTTGTCCAGTTTTTAGGACAAACCTTTTAGGTCGACAAATCCTGATCCACTTTTTAGGACAAACTTTATAGGTCGACCAATCCTTGTCCAGTTTTTAGGACAAACCTTATAGGTCGACAAATCATGATCCAGTTTTTATGACAAACCTTATAGGTCGACAAATCCTTGTCTAGTTTTTAGGACAAACCTTATAGGTCGACCAATCCTTGTCCAGTTTTTAGGACAAACCTTATAGGTCGACCAATCCTTGTCCAGTTTTTAGGACAAACCTTATAGGTCGACAAATCATGATCCAGTTTTTAGGACCAACTTTACAGGTCGACAAATCATGATCCAGTTTTTAGGACCAACTTTACAGGTCGACAAATCATGATCCAGTTTTTAGAACCAGCCTTATAGGTCGACAAATCATGATCCAGTTTTTAGGACAAACTTTACAGGTCGACAAATCATGATCCAGTTTTTAGGACCAACTTTACAGGTCGACAAATCATGATCCAGTTTTTAGAACCAACCTTATAGGTCGACAAATCATGATCCAGTTTTTAGAACCAACCTTATAGGTCGACAAATCCTTGTCCAGTTTTTAGGACCAACCTTATAGGTCGACAAATCCTGATCCAGTTTTTAGGACCAACCTTATAGGTCGACAAATCCTGATCCAGTTTTTAGGACAAACCTTATAGGTCGATAAATCCTGATCCAGTTTTTAGGACAAACCTTATAGGTCGACAAATCCTTGTCCAGTTTTTAGGACCAACTTTATAGGTCGACAAATCCTTGTCCAGTTTTTAGGACAAACCTTATTGGTCGACAAATCCTGATCCAGTTTTTAGGACAAACCTTATAGGTCGACAAATCCTGATCCAGTTTTTAGGACAAACCTTATAGGTCGACAAATCATGATTCAGTTTTTAGGACCAACCTTATAGGTTGACAAATCCTGATCCAGTTTTGTAAAAATGTAAACTTTACCTATTTCACAACAATTGCGAAACAAGTTATAACTTATATTTATTACACTTGTTGGCCCAGATAGAAGCGCGCGAAGGGTCGGTGTTGCAGGAAACCGGAGTACACGGGGAAAACGTGTGCGGGCAGGTAATCGAATACATTTTAAGGTCCGATCTGGAATTCGAACCCTGGCCGCCTAGGTGAAAAGTAAGTGTGTCACCCGACCACCCAATATTCAAATTTTGAACGTCGAATGTCGTATGCAGAACTGGCTCGACATTAAAATTCCGAACGTTGATTGTCGTATGTAGAACTGGCTCAGCATTCGAATTTTGAATATCTAATGTGGTATGTCGAGCTGGAGTGACACTCAAATTCTGAATGTTAAATGTCATAATGTTGAGCTGGATGTTGAGCCAACTTCACAGTTACGATATTCTATTTCGAAATAATTCACATCAACTCAGAAGCAAGTATCATTTGTTAAAAAATTCGCAAAAGCATCAGAAAGCTAGATGGCATACTCCAGTATTCAAATAAATTTGAAACTGTGAATCATTCCAATTCTGAATGTTGAATGTCACATGTCGAGATGACACACCAAGAGTGTTCCAAATATTTGAATGTTTAATATATGTCGAGCTGGCTCGACATCCAAATTCTGAATGCTGTATGTTGAATGTTACACCAACTTCACACAGCCACTAGAATCGTATTTTTACAGATCATCTTTTCCCGCGGTGGCCGAGTGGTTAAGGTGTCCCGACACTTTATCACTAGCCACCACCTCTGGGTTACGAGTTCGAAACCTACGTGGGGCAGTTGCCAGGTACTGACCGTAGGCCGGTGGTTTTTCTCCCGGGTACTCCGGCTTTCCTCCACCTCCAAAACCTGGCACGTCCTTAAATGACCCTGGCTGTTAATAGGCCGTTAAACACAAACAAATAAACAAACTTTTCCAAAGACTTCGGCCATTAAATTAAGAAATATATTACAGTTTCCACTTTTGAACAAGGTCGTTAACTTTGATTTTGTTTTATGACCGTTTTGTACACGTGGTCCATCATTTGTATTCTCTTTTTAAACAATTTTAAGGCAACATCGTTAGATTAGATTTTCTTTAGACACAGTCGGTAACTTGAAATCTCTTTCGGGACACTTTCTAGGATAATTTCTGGGCAAGGTCGGTAACTTGGATCCTCTTTTTAGGATCATTTTCAAACAAGATCGGTTTGAACCTAGGATCTATCCAAGAGGTCAGGGCGAAGTTCCAAAAGTCGACGAAATTGTTCTCCGTGTGGAGATAGAGGTTCCATTTTTACACGCCCATAATTCAGGACGTAGGTCTCAAGGTCGGGTCGGATATTCCAGCTCCAGGGCGAGGTTCCAGTCGGCGTCTTTACCACAGGGGCTTGGCACGACTTTATAAATGATAGTCCATATATATATATACACATGTATACATTATATATGTATTGTCACTATTATACATGTACATACATATATGGACTATCATTTATAAAATCGTGCCAAGTCCATGTGGTCAATATGTAAGAAAATATGGAACCAGCTTTATAGGACCAATATGACATATTTAAAAACATGAAAAACATATTTTCTTAATCTGGAAATTACCATTCTTCAGTCACTCTTTCGGGAAATAGACGATCGGGTATTAAATTTGCGAGTTATAAGTATATACCTATTTTTCGTAGAAACACAAATGAGACGAAGATGTGGTAAACATATCATGTAATCATGATTTTCTTCCATATTGACGTTAGATTTTCTTTGTTTATGTAGATTTATTCAGAATAAAGACATTTCAGATTCAATAATCTCCAGAACAAGTATCCAACACGTTACACTTAAAAGTGCATTCCTTCGTTTGGACATCAGAAACATGCACATTTTAATTGGTGAAATCTATGTCCGAACGATGATTATATGAGTGTTTGTGCCTACAAGTAATGAAATTAACGCGGAAATGTACAGGAAAAATACGTATTGTAAACAAATACTGTATGTCTTTGCGGTAATTAGTGATAAGAATTTTCAGGACTTAAAACTTAAAGAGGCTTACCCGCAGACGGACCGGTAAACGGCACATCTCCGATCACTAAATAAACTTCAGTACACGTTTCTATGTGACAAAATTAGAGGCTTTCCGACTTTATTTCTTGAAAACAATTACAGAATATGTATTTAAAGACGTTTTAAAACTCAACCCGAGAGGGAAATGTATGGAATATAACGGCAAATCTTCATTTGTAAATCGCCGCTGCCTTTGAAGTTATCACTGTGCGGCACTGTGCACGTGCTTGTTTCTTTGATGTGTCAATCAAATTAGACTCCACTTTATAGCGGGGACTTATTGCGGGTTGCGATTAAATAAATAATATTTAAAAAATGAGGTTTTAATATCACTTTTCAGCGTTTTATAAGGAAAATAAAATGAAAAACTCAACAATTCCAACAATCTGTCATGTGTAAAAAATCGTTTTCTATTAGCCAATTTTTCTGATCTCTCTGCGGGCAAGCCTCTTTAAGAACTTTGGTTTATCTAGAGAGTAAAACAGCCTCATTAGTGTAAAGATTACAACTTTTACTACTTGAAAAAAATATACATATTTTCCAGTAAGTTTAATTCTGACGACCTAAACTTTATTCAAACGAAGGAATGCCCCTTTAAATTAAATCCTTCAATTTCACTGTTTCGATATATCGTCAGTATTTCGCTTAATGACAAGAGAAATGACTGACAATGTTTATCGGATATAACTCAAATACTTCAAATGTACTTCTTTGGAGTACTCATATTACATTGCATTTCCAACATTTCCAACATTTCCAACAGATTAGGTCTTTGAGGAATTAGCGCCCCACGTTATTCTCTATAAAATATAATTAGTGCAATGCTTCTAGTGCGAAATGTACGTCTACAATTTCTTGAAACCATGGACACAACTCTTCCGCTTATTTTATTAACACCAACAGGGACATCAAGCTGAGTGATGACGAAATTTATAGTGATGATCTGTAATCCGACAGGGACAGCTTACCACTAGCAGATGCTAAGTTGATTACCACTTATTAAGATAAAAAGAGCAGGCTAGGTTGACCCGTTTAGATAAATTTTGCAGTCCTTCATTACAGCATACTTCTGTCCCCAATATAAGGTCTCTGGGTATCTTGGTTATTGAGAACTCGTCGTTTAAATATTTAAACACGTTTGACCCCCTGTGACCTTGAATGTGATATTTGAATAAAATTGGTAGTCTTTCATTCCAGCATACTACTGGCCCAATATCAGATCTCTGGGCCTCTTGGTTATTGAGAACTCGTCGTTTAAATATTTTAACACGTTTGACCCCTGTGACCTTGAATGCGACATTTGAATTAACATCGTAGTCCTTTACTCCAGCATGCTATAGGTCCAATATCAGGTCTCTTAGACTTTTGGTTACCATGGCTATACTTTGTCGAAAATTTTATGAGGCTAAAAATAACAACACCTTCTTGTCAGCTTCCTTCCCTTAACATCCTCATCAATTTTCAACTCAATGGCACCAATAACCTATGGCGGCAATCTTGGATATCGGATCTACCCGAAAAATAATAACTCTTGATCGACACAATCTCCGGACCATTTAAGGAAAGTTTAAGTTGAAGACCACGGGTGGAACTTGAGAAGTTTGAAATAGGTTCTTTTTTTTTTCAGGAAAACCATGACTTACGAGGCCGAAAAACGGCAACAATTTGTCGGCTACTCTTCCTTAACATCCCTACACATTTTCAGCTCAATAGCACCAATGGAACAAGAGAACAAGAGGCCCATGGGCTTTAACGGTCATCTGACAAACACTTACAGCAGGGACACACACCTAAATCCAGCATCTTTACCACAAGTTATCTGTTCTTAGACAGTTATGTTTCAGATACAAGAGATCCCAGAGGGATCTTGGCGCCCACCATTGAATGATCTTTATAGGTTCCATGTCAGATTGATCTTTTCCCTACTTTTCCCTTCCTCTAAGTCTTACTGATCTGTGTAAATTCAGAAACAGCCCTCTAGTACTTTTCAAACAAGGGGAACCTATATACAGAATTTAAGATTTAGCTATAATGGCTGTCTGTCGGCCATGTTGTTTTCGTATTGGTCCCAATATGCAAAACTAGGCACTGAGGGGAACCTACATATGAAATTTGAGAAAGATCCCTTCTGTTCTTTCACAGAAAAAGCGATAACAAATTTCAATTGTCAAAATCCAAGATGGCTGCCTGTCAGCCATGTTGTTTTCCGATTGGTCTCAAAATGCAATATGCATAACTAGGCACTGAGGGGAACCTGCATATGAAATTTCAGAAAGATCCCTTCATTACTTTCACAGAAATAGCGATAACAAACTTTAATTGTCAGAATCCAAGATGGCTGCCTGTCGGCCATTTTGTTTTCCGATTGGTCCCAAAATGCAATATGAATAACTAGGCACCAAAGGGAACCTACATATAAAATTTGAGAAAGATCCCTTCAGTACTTCCTCAGAAATAGCGTTAACAAACTCCAATTGTCAAAATCCAAGATGGCTGCCTGTCGGCCATGTTGTTTTCCGATTGGTCCCAAAATGAAATATGCATAACTAGGCATCAAAGGGAACCTACATACGAAATTTGAGAAAGATCCCTTCAGTACTTCCTCAGAAATAGCGATAACAAACTCCAATTGTCAAAATCCAAGATGACTGCCTGTCGGCCATGTTGTTTTCTGATCGGTCCCAAAATGCAATATGCATATCTAGGCACCAAGAGGAACCTACATATGAAATTTGAGAAAGATCCCTTCAATACTTTCTCAGAAATAGAGATAACAAACTTCAATTGTCAAAATCCAAGATGGCTGCCTGTCGGCCATGTTGTTTTCCGATTGGTCCCAAAATGAAATATGCATAACTAGGCACCAAAGGGAACCTACATATGAAATTTGAGAAAGATCCCTTCAGTACTTCCTCAGAAATAGCGATAACAAACTCCAATTGTCAAAATCCAAGATGGCTGCCTGTCGGCCATGTTGTTTTCTGATCGGTCCCAAAATGCAATATGCATATCTAGGCACCAAGAGGAACCTACATATGAAATTTGAGAAAGATCCCTTCAACACTTTCTCAGAAATAGAGATAACAAACTTCAATTGTCAAAATCCAAGATGGCTGCCTGTCGGCCATGTTGTTTTCTGATCGGTCCCAAAATGCAATATGCATAACAAGGCACCAAGGGGAACCTACATATGAAATTTGAGAAAGATCCCTTCAATACTTTCTCAGAAATAGAGATAACAAACTTCAATTGACAAAATCCAAGATGGCTACCTTTCGGCCATGTTGTTTTCCGATTGGTCCCAAAATGCAATATGCACAACTAGGCACCAAGGGGAACCTACATATGAAATTTGAGAAAGATCCCTTCAATACTTTCTGAGAAATAGAGATAACAAACTTCAATTGTCAAAATCCAAGATGGCTGCCTGTCGGCCATGTTGTTTTCCGATCAGTCCCAAAATGCAATATGCACAACTAGGCACCAAGGGGAACCTACATATGAAATTTGAGAAAGATCCCATCAGCACTTTCTCAGAAATAGCGATAACAAGAATTGTTTACGGACGGAGGGACGGACGGAGGGACGGACGGACGGACGACGGACCACGGACGCAGGGCGATTTGAATAGCCCACCATCTGATGATGGTGGGCTAAAAATTTGGTTTTTATCCATTTTGGCTTAAAGAAGAGTAGAATCTTAAAGCAAAATTTCAGCCAAGTTCCCCTTTTTGGGCCTCACTCCTTTGTCCCCAGGGGCCAAACCAGCCTCAATTATATAAATTATGATTGCCGTCCCTTATGATATTTCAAACCAAATTTGGTTGTTATCTATTAAGGTATTAATTAGTAGTAGAGTTTTAACGCTAAATTTCAGCTAAGTTCCCCTTTTGGGGCCTCACTCCTTTGTCCCCAGGGGTCACACCAGCCTCATTTATATAATTATGATTGCCATCCCCTTATGATGTTTCACACGAAATTTGGTTGTAATCCATTGAATGTTGAGGAGGAATAGGGATTTAAAGCAAAATCATAGCAAAGTTCCCCTTTTTGGACCCCACCCATCGGGTCCTAGCTATTGGTCATACTAGCCTCATTTATAAAAAATATGATTTCCCTCCTCCAATGATGTTTCACATTAAATTTGATTGTAATCTACTCAAGGGTTAAGATGGAGTAAGGTTTTAAAGCAAAAATTCACCAAAATTCCTCATTTGGGGCCCCGCCACTCGGGCAGGGGTCACATCAGCCTCATTAATATCAAATATGATCGCCCTTCCCCAAGGATGTTTCACACCAAAGTTGATTGTAATCCAACCAAGGGTGAAGGAGAAGTAGGATTTTAAAGCAAAAATTCACCAAAGTCCCCCTTTTGGGGCCCCGTCCCTCTGGTCTTAGGGGTCAGACCAGCTTCATTTATATGAAATATTTATTCCCTCCCCCAATGATGTTTCACACCAAATTTGGTTGTAATCTACCCAAGGGTTCAGGAGGAGTAGGATATTAAAGCAAAAATTCAACAAAGTTCCCCTTTTGAGGCCCCGCCCCAGCCTCATTTAAATTGAATACGACTGCCCTCCCCTAATGATGTTTCACACCAAATTTGGCAATAATCCACTTTGGGGTTAAGGAGGAATAGGGTTTTGAAAGAAACAGTCTAATGGCCAACAGCGGATGACGACGACGGAGCAGATGGCTACAGGTCATCCTGACCCTTCAATTGTGAAAAGTGAAAATCCAAGATGGCCGCCTGTGCCTGGCCCGTCTCGCTTTGTCAGTACAAGTTTCTCCGTTTATACGTCAAGTCCCCTTTTCTAAATAATGTTCCAGACTCAATTTATCGTGTTCACAACGTCCACTAATACATAATATTGTATTATTACAAAGGGCAGTAAATTTGCAAGTTAATGTCGGAATAATTTCCAATTTCGAACTTATCAGATCTTGTCATATACCACTGCATACAAAGTTTCATCAAGCTTGGTCGATATTTACTCAAATTATCGTGCTCACAAGGTAATGTTGACGAACGAAAGACGCCACAGTATGGCTTAAGCTCACCTTGGTCCTTCGGACAAGGCGAGCTAATAAAGGCTGTGTGGAGATGTCCATGTGATTTAACTACCAGGTATTCAAGTTGCACCTTTTGGGCAACAAAATTTTTAAGTGAAATGTTGACGTTGACCCCAGTTGAAAAGTAACACCATCTTCATGATAAAAGTCATCACAGGCAAGACAATAAATTGTCCATTTCCAAGATATTACTCAACAAACAACAATACACCTTAATTTAAATTTCTTCGAAGATTTTATTTACATTACAACCCCCTTTCATCTTTTTTTTTTTTTGTAATGAAAAACCACCTCTTGGATTGTGTAGTAGTGGTTTTGTATCACTGTAACAAGTATTGGGTTTGGGATGCAAGGGTGGGGGTCCCCAGCACAAGAGGTAACATGCCCATTTAGACTGTCAGAGAATATAGCAATTAAGAACATCAAGAAATATCTTCAAAACTCTTCATTCCAGAAGACAAAATATTTTTTGAAAATATTTGCCATTAATTTCCAATTTAGCATGTTCTATCCAACATTCCCGTGTCATAGATTCCTCTTAATTGTTTTTAGTGCTATGGTCAATGATTTATCCCATTTCCTCATTAATTTAAACGCCCACACTTCAAGCATATATGAACAAAATTTAAGGCATGAAGGTAGTACAGACTCATTAAGGTTGTTTAAACTTTTCATCTAAATGGCATCTTTTATACAGATATAATCAGTGACCAAATCAAAATGCTTGCTTTCCTCAACCACACAATAACAAACAAAATATGCCAACATTCGCACATTCATATGTATAAAATTATCTGTAGGTACATATCATTAGTGAAGCCTAGGACTGTTTATTGCAATGTAAAGAAATACAGGAATATTTACTTGGGGTCTCTATGCAATGATCACAATCAGTAATATGCATTCATGCTGAATCAGGTTTTCAAATAATCAATTCAAGTACTGGACATCAATAAATTAAAATGATATGAAATTAAGTGCCTGATAATTGCAACAATAGAGCCTTTCAAAACATCATATTTTGTGTGGGCATGAAGTCTGGAAAACGAAGGGCAGACAACTGGAAATATACATTATACTGAGCGTTGAACATTTTTTTTCTTGGCTCTGGTTTTCCATATTTATGAAATAGCACAGTAAGCTTACCTAGTAGCACCATGTGGCAGATTTAATTAACACAGTACATATGCACTGTTTTCACATACGTTTGTGAAAGGCTGACACAAGATATTTACAGGTTGTGTTTCATAATCATCAAGATATTGGTGTATGAATATGAAAAAAAAAGGAAAAAAAATAAAAAAAAATAATGCAGATTCACTTTAAACCTTGACAAAATGTTACTGATCAGTATAGAATGCTAATACTGAAATGATGGGGAACGGTTTACGTTCAAATTAATGGATATCCCATTAAAACTTCATTCATGTTCCAAACATCCAATGACAGTCACCCAAACATGACAAGATTTCATTACTGAACACTATAATATTTATCATGTAATACATGATGCAACATCATAAATAGTATATTTTTTTGTTTATAAAACCATCACGTTAATGATGAGAAACATAATTTGTATTACTATAATCACTTGCACCAATTTTTAAATCACAATCTGTTGTCATTTACGCAATGGCCAAAACAGCCGACTCAACCAACAAGCACAACACACATGCATGCTACTCATTCTCCACACTCTCCCATTTGTGCATAAACAAAAAATTGGCCTGGTTTCATTTAATATCTCGACATTCTCAACAAATGAAGAACATATTTTTCTTCATAAATGTTTACATCATATATGCAGAAAAAAAAAACATGTGGGATATAGCATATCCCAAAGGGTATATAATACAAAAATTGTCTAGAAATAAGACAGTAGATCCTGTTGACCAAAGCCTCGGATATCAACAAAATTCTCTTGTATCCACATATTCACAGGTTTTAGTATGCAACATACCAGTCACATGCTTGTTGCATAATATATATAGAAGTAAAGAAAAATATGTGAGCAGCTTGACACCAATCTTCGGTCAAGTACAAAATATTTCATACTTCTACCAACATTCAATTTTTTCTCTGTAGTTTGTAATTATTCCCCTAAATCAGAAATAAATAACCCCCATCTGTATTAACTAAATGCCTATAGAAACTATCCTCAGCTATCACTAGTCTCCTCAGCCTCTCGTAGCCACGTGAAGAACTGGACAACTTGACGCATAGCCACTCCCTTGCCTTCCTGCTCAGCGGGATCCTCACTCTTTTCCCATTGGTTAAACGCATCTTCAGATATTATGTCCTCATCATAAAGTGTATCAAACAATGTCCGTAGTACACCTGCAAATAAAGACAAATTTTGTTTTAATCAATATTAAAGAAACCCCTCAATGTGCCCTTACCATATATAAATATCATCGAGATCTTGTAGAGAATATGACCCCAACAAAACCCATACAGCTTAATCTAGTTCCTTTCAAAGGGCTGGCCTAGTTTGAAAACAAAGATTATGATATTATATCTATTAGAAGTAATACTTTTTAAGTGCTTGTCTTTTTAATAAGTCAACATACATTTGTCTGAAGTAATACATCTGAACTTTTTTTATTCAAGTTAACACACAATCATCAGAAGTCATCAGTTACACAGGAATATTCAAATTCAGAAATATTTCTCATAAGGATGCAGAGCTCTGAAAATCCGCCTCAAGTTAATGTAATGTAATAAGATTAAGCGTCAAACAATAATTGATACTATAGGAAAATCGTTTTCAAGTTTCCCTTGTATTAGATAACTGACCTGGCGGATGCTCAAGTTTGTGGACTAGTGATTGAAGAGCATAAAGTGCTTGTAACTCGAACTCGGCCTGATGATCAAGGTACTTCTGTAATAATGCACCACGGTTAATGACATCACGAGGCTCCACGCGAGCACTGCTTCCACGACCTGCAAACCAATCAAAACAATGTCACTGGCATGAGCATTTTTAATTTGATCTCTAAATTATGGAACTCAAGGTAAATCATTCATGTAGATATCATGTTACCGATTTTTTATGATATGTATGTATGTATGACTCCACCTTTTTTCAAGCATTATTGTACTTAAGGATTTGAACTTTTATGAACAAAAATATCCGGCATCACAGCAAATATACTAGAATGTTTTTAAGGAATGCTACAAAAGGCAGTCTATTTTTTGTGCAACTTTGTAGCTACCTCAAGATGTGCACAAACAATTATTTTGAAAAGAAAGATTATCAAACTTAGTTTAGCGAAGAAAACGCAAACTTGAGCCTCACCTGTAATTGCACATGAACACACTGCTGTCATCAGCACACGGATAAAACGCTTTGATTTCGTGATTGGGTCATCCAAATTTGTCTGTAAATAAAGATAAATTAATGTTTAATATCTCATCATATTACTCCATCAAAATAAGTTCAATACATAGATTTTAGTTACTAGTTTATCACCTACATGACTCAATCTATTGCTAGGTTGCATCTCAATGGTGTTAACATTATGTAGTGTCCCTGTGTTATATACTGACCTCAATCCAATCAAAGATATCCTCATTAGTAGACTTTTTCTCCTGTAAGAGCATGTCCAGGTTTTCCTGTATACTCTCCAGGGGCATTGCTATAGTGGGGGTGGTAGGCTGGCTGCCATCTGGCTCGGTGAAATCCAAACTCTGCAATAAAATGTCATTATTTTAAAATGAAATAAAATCAGGTTATAACACACAATATCGTGCACTTATAGTTGATTGAAAAACTTAATGATTGTCATATCACATTTCCCCATTATTGATTAGTAAATACTTTCTCTAACTTCTAACTGTTTGGTAAATACTTTCATAACTTCTATTTGGTTGGTTAATATTTTCCATAACTTCTAACTAAAACTAATTGGGTAAATACTTTCAATTATAATTGATAGGTAAAAACTTTCAATAACTTCTAACTTATTGGTTAAATACTTTCCATAACTTCTAATTGATTAGCAAATACTAGGTTTCCACCAATATATTCCATTTTGGGGACTTTCTTAACCGCAATGTTATTTCTGAAGTGCAATATAGGTTTTAGATTCAGAAGTCACTGAACAATCATATCCAAGATTCTGAGGAATGTTTACCAGCAAGATTTCATGAAAATTGTAGATTAACTGGAGAAAATCCTGTGACAGAACGAAATGGATAACCTGCTTCCAGTGTAACCCCCCCCCCTGTTGCGGTGGATATAAATATTGGTGATCATCGATTCGAACAGCACAAATACTTACATTGGTACTCAGGAAGGTTTTCACTTCTTCAGCTGGCATGAAGTCACTCCATTTTAAACCAGAGCTCTTCCAAATGGATGCAATTTTCTTGTGTCCCTGAAAGTAGAGACGAGTATTCATCAATTCAGTTGTAAACTGGGGCTTCATTTTGATTATCAGTATATTGCCAGTGAAGTGAAACCAATTTGTGCATGTTTATTTCAAAGAAACATCTGACCTTATTAGAATTCTGTGAGATTTGTTTCAACTTCAGTTCAGAAACATTTGACCAATCAGAGCATATTTGCTCACTACAATGTGAAGATTCGCTAAGAACTTAACTGAAGTTTTCGTATATCCAATACAAATAATTTGTCTTCAAGTAGTGTTTTTACAGAGAACAATGTGTTTACAATGTGAAGATTTGCTAAGAACTTAACTGAAGTCTTCGTATATCTAATACAAAATAATTTGTCTTCAAGTATGTTTTACAGAAAACAATGTGTTTAAATTGATTTTGATCATTTCAAAGATTAATTGTATATACTTTAACACCACTTATATCTTACCTCTCGTTTACTGGCATCATGTAGGATTGCAGCAATTAGAACACAAGCTTTGTGGCTGGCTTTAAGAGGCTCAATGGCATCTTTAAGGAAACTAAATGGAACACTGCCATCTTGAATCATAGGTCCAATTAGTTCTCCAAAATACTGCCAGATCTTTGGAATGTCTATTTCCATATCCTCTGCATACTGAAGGATTTCATGTAGCCTGTAAATAAAGCGAAAAAAAGTTAAATGGATTGTTTCTAGCTGTTTTACTGGAGAAGTCATTCTTTTTAAAGGAACAGGTACATTTTTCTATTGTTACTACATCCAATTTTTGAGAA
Organism: Pecten maximus; assembly: GCF_902652985.1. Taxonomy (NCBI): domain Eukaryota; kingdom Metazoa; phylum Mollusca; class Bivalvia; order Pectinida; family Pectinidae; genus Pecten; species Pecten maximus. Next base: position 21,807,754 of record NC_047030.1, on the reverse strand, counting down.
ATATGAAAACATTTACCCATTAATGTAAACTGCCACCGGAACAGATCCTTTCCTGACCAAGTCATGGAGAAGCAGTCCAGTTTGCCGACGAGCAACTTCCGATCTCTCTAGGACATGGTTTAGGGCAGAACTCACAAACAAATGTAGCGTTGATGGGGAATTTAATTCCTCTACACACATAACAGCTTCCTGCAAAAGAAACAAAAATGCAACTTTTTTTCAGTATTGAGTGCAGATTACATTGCATACTTTTGTGTTAAGTGACCAACTATCTATTTTACTTAAGAACATTTACGATACCTTTGTTTCATTACCCGATTATTGAAATAATTCAACATAAAAACTACATTGTAGACGTTAACCAGTAACTGATAGGCCTCAGCAACGAGGAAAGTGTCAGCATCTTGTAAACTGAGACAGATTTTCATAATCGGCTTCAGTCAGCTTTAAGAGTTTCAATTGAAAACCTAATTTAGAAATTAATCACTTTTGCATACAAATACACATACGTTCATGTCTTGTATATGAAGGAACTCGTCCACTATGGAGATCGTTTTCTTTTCCATCTCCTCCTGGCCCAGCTCCTTGACAGGGGCAGGGGGAGCCACTGGTGCTGGTTCTTTCTTCTCCTCGCGTACTTCACGGCTTCGACTGCTTTCCCGACTAGGGCCTTCTTTTGGAGTGGTTTGACCACCAATTATGCTCCTGTAAAATGAAAATTTGTTCATCAGTAAAATGATCCCTGGTTTAAAAGCATCTGAAACATTTGTTTGGTTAACTGCAAATTTCTTCAGTAAATTTTGAATTCTGAATATGTGACATTACATCACTATCGAAACAAATGTTTACACATGATTGAATTTGTTACCTTGCTGCAGCGAGTGCCTTCTCCCTCTCCTGTTCCTGTGATGATCGTGGCGTTACCCTGTTTGGACGACCAAAGCTTCCAGGCTGTTGTCTTACTCTGTTGGGACTTGCACCAAGACGACTTCTGCTCTCGTCTTCCGATCGGCTCAATGCTGAAAACCTGCCACACAAATTGTGAAATTCTATAGACACGTAAATCTTATTGAAAAATTTGAAATTAAAGTACCTTAATTTCAAAATTAAAAGAAAAATCAAAATTTCTAAAAGAAAACAAAAGAAAATCATGACCTTAATTATGAAATTCAATATCTACCACAGAAAAGTTTTATCTAGTTTTATCTACACCATGTTTAGTATTAACAAAGACTGACGAAGCCTCAGTAACGAGGAAAGAGTCGGCATCTTGTAAACTAAGACAGGGATAACTTTTCTTCATCATTGGCTTCAGTCAGACTTTCATGATGTTTTATCAGATGTTCCATCCTTCATTATTTAGTAAGGTAATATGTTATTTCACTAAACCAACATCTGAAGCTAAAATATGTTATATTGAATGTAGCAAATATTTACAATTCATCAAAATTATGTTTAGGCAAAGTTAAGACAGAACATACTTCAAAATATCTGAAGACTTAAATCAAGGCAGAACATACATAAAAAAATCTCAAGATTCAGATTTCTTTTCTAGTATCTATACACAACATAGGGAAAATGGATTTCTGGTCGATCAAGACCATGTTTAGTATTAACAAAGACTGAAGCCTCAGTAACGAGGAAAGAGTCGGCATCTTGTACACTGAGACAGGGATAACTTTTCTTCATCATTGGCTTCAGTCAGGACATGTTCTGTATTTCATCTGTTGCCCATCAGTATTTACAATTTGTATTTGATATGTCGCCTTTCGTAATTTAAAAGATATATACAATACCACTAGCCTAACATCTTGAAATAAAAGACTTTATATGTATCTTGTAAGCTTTGCAAAAAATTGCAATAGCTATAATAAACTGACATATCAATATTAATCTTACATTCCAGTAGTCTAATCACAAAACTGTAAATTCTTGAATGGTGTTGGACACTTAATATTTCCTTGTTTCTAGATCAAAGACTTTCACATTATTTCTGTTGTATATTTAACACAACTGCCTCAATAATAACTTTTATTCTGTGCATCTTTATATCATTTACACTCATCTCGCACTCATATTTAAGCCTAATTCCTAAATTTTGGAGTTTACTCCTGAAAAAGTCTTTCCCAATTCACCAATTTTCTTCCCAAAATGAGACAAAAAAGACCCTTCCCAAACCAGTGAGAAAAAGCTCAGAAATGTGTTTTATTATTCTTAATTATATTATATTTCTCATAGCTTATTACATCAATGCTGGGGAAGAATAAAGAGTATTTTTTATGAAAATATTTTAAACATTTATTGGCTTTTTCATATGATTTACTGCTAATGCCAACTTGAATAAATATCATAAAAATATTAGTTGGATTTTATAATATCTAAATTGTTAAATAAGCAGTTATACTTAGTCATATCCAGATCATGATAGTATTAACAAAGTCTGATGAAGCCTCAGTAACGAGGAAAGAGTCGGCATCTTGTAAACTAAGACAGGGATAACTTTTCTTCATCATTGGCTTTCATCAGGGTATTGTATAGAAACTAAATACACAGAAACATTAACATTTCATCTCATATTTTTAAAGGAAGCAATATTGCACGACAGTTAGTTCGAGCTGGGTTTGTTTGCATGGATTTCTGAAAGGAAATTCTCATACTTCACATCGATTCCAGAAAAGAAACGCTCAAATTTCGCAAAGAGTTAAACCAGTGGTTTATTGATTTCTACTGAGGTTCAAGGCAGAACAGGACTCTGGCAATAAATTTCAAAACTGTAAGAATTTATGATTTGAGAATTTCTAGCTACTTCACTCGATTACACCGTATAATTCCCATAGCAGGATTCCCCCTAATTATCATAGAACTGATGAAGCCTCAGTAACGAGGAAAGAGTTGGCATCTTGTAAACTAAGACAGGGATAACTTTTCTTCATCATTGGCTTTCATCAGGGTATTGTATAGAAACTAAATACACAGAAACATTAACATTTCATCTCATATTTTTAAAGGAAGCAATATTGCACGACAGTTAGTTCGAGCTGGGTTTGTTTGCATGGATTTCTGAAAGGAAATTCTCATACTTCACATCGATTCCAGAAAAGAAATGCTCATATTTCGCAAAAAGAGTTAAACCAGTGGTTTATTGATTTCTATTCGAGGTTCAAGGCAGAACAGGACTCTGGCAATAAATTTCAAAACTGTAGTGTAAGAATTTATGATTTGAGAATTTCTAGCTACTTCACTCGATTACACCGTATAATTCCCATAGCAGGATTCCCCCTAATTATCACAGAACTGATGAAGCCTCAGTAACGAGGAAAGAGTCGGCATCTTGTACACTGAGACAGGGATAACTTTTCTTCATCATTGGCTTTCATCAGGGTATTATTGTATAGAAACTGAATACACAGAAACATTAATATCTTATATGGTCTTTTTAAATGAAATGTTTAAATTAGGAAGCAATATTGCATGATGCAGTTGGTTTGAGTTGGGTTTGACTGCATGTATTCCAGAAAAGAAATGCTCATATTTCGCAAACAGAGCGAGTTATCACAAACCAGTGGTTTATTGATTTCTATTCGAGGTTCAAGGCAGAATAGGACTCTAGCAATAAATTTTCAAACTGTAAGAATTTATGATTTGAGAATTTCTAGCTACTTCACTCGATTACACCGTATAATTCCCATAGCAGGATTCCCTGTAATTATCATAGAACTGATGAAGCCTCAGTAACGAGGAAAGAGTCGGCATCTTGTAAACTAAGACAGGGATAACTTTTCTTCATCATTGGCTTTCATCAGGGTATTGTATAGAAACTAAATCCACATAAACATTAATATTTTATCTCATACTTTTAAAGGAAGCAATATTGCATGATGCAGTTGGTTGGAGTCGGGTTTGGTTGCATGGATTCCAGAAAAGAAATGCTCGCATTTTGCAAGCATGGAGTTTCACATGGAGTTTCACAAACCAGTGGTTTATTGGTTTTCTGTATGAATTTCCAGGTAGAGTAGGATTCTAGCAATAAATTTTCAAACTATAAGAATTTATGAATTAAGAATTTCTAACTACTCCACTCACTTACACTGTGTATTTGCCATAGCAGGATTCCCTGATTTTGTTATAAGACTGATGAAGCCTCAGTAACGAGGAAAGAGTCGGCATCTTGTAAACTGAGACAGGGATAACTTTTCTTCATCATAGGCTATGACAGTCAAACATAAACCAGGGAATTTAATTATATTTCACTTTAGTTTTTAAACAGAATAATTTTGTTAAATGTTCTAATAACAGCCAGGGTCATTTAAGGAAGGTTTTGGAGGTGGAGGAGAGCCAGAGTACCCGTAGAAAAACCACCGGCCTATAGTCAGTACCAGTCAACTGCCCAACGTGGGTTTCAAACTTGCGACCCAGAGGTGGAGGGCTAGTGATAAAGTGTCGGGACACCTTAACCACTCGACCACCCTGGCCCCCTGGAGCAATCTTTACGATTGAAAGTGGGTTAAATGGGAGTCTGGGCGAGATATTGGGTTGCTTTCTCAGGAAAACAATCTGAATTATGTATTTTATTCTTTAACTGCCTCCAAGAATATCTATATAGTAGTGTTGTCAAAGTAGTCTGATTGAACCCCAATAGTACCCAGGATAGTTTATCAAATATATTTTAGATAACATCCATTTTTGCTCCTAATTACTACTATGCTATTATTTTGAAAATCCTAATTACTACTTTACTATTATTTTGAATAACAACAGGTTTACTGATGTTTCAATGCTAAATTTCTTGAATTTATCTCAAATGCGACTGAAAAAACCTCAGTAATTAGAAAAGTGTCGGCATTGTTAACTGAGACAGGGATAACTTTTCTTCATCATTGGTTTTAGTCACAAAACTGAGCTTTAAATTCAACATACAGCTTTATTAGTGTTACCAGGTGAAAAATCATCCAACATTATCTCTACAGAGTTCTGAAATTTGTATCTTTCCATTATACGAAAACCCTTTGCAGTAGTTACCTGTTGCTTGGTGCATTGGACGAACGTTCGGCCTCTTGAGAAGCTCTAGCTCCTCCACCTGTGCTTCCCCTCTGCCATCCAGCGAACCTTCCAGCACCACCACCAGGACCAAGCTGTACACTTTCATCCACATTTTGCTGTTGACACAAATTGATGTTGATTAGACAAGTATATTAAGTCTTTATATGAATGTACACTAGAGAATATGAACTCATCACATTTCTTCTGCTCTTTGTAGTTGGCTAGTGAATGTTCAGAGCAAAAAACACAGTTACTTAAAAGTTATTTTCTTCAGTCATTTACCTGGAGGGAAATCATTGGGCAATTAATGCATATTCTTTATGATTTTTTTCCTCCCATTTTCCTTACCCGAGAAAGTTTTAGCCTTGATGGATCAATAGTTTGACGTTCTGCGTTGATTCGGACAGGTGGCTGTCTCCCACCAACTGTGGCCCAGCCATCAGCACCTCCGGGAGGGCCACCCTGTGAACCAGGCCCACGTCTTCCACCTCCTGTGAAATAAATAGACAGGAGAAATTCACATTAATTATCCACCTGTAAAATTATAAGATATAAATTCACTAAGTCTGAAATTTCTCAGTATAAAATACTGGCACATAGTACTATATACAGATCGTGCAACAGAAAAATCAATTTACTCAATAAAATACTGCTACTTGGTGATAAAATGGCTGCACAATAGAACAGTCATTGTCTTGTATATAAATTATTCAAATAAATTTGTCCAATGTGACTAGCAAATTTTTGAGCAGATGTGAACACCAGACATAGCCCAAGTTTTAAATGTAAATGTGAATGCCTGTATAATCACTGAATGCTTTTAGTATGACCAGAAGACAATAGCACAGCCTCAGTAACGAGGAAAGAGTCAGCATCTTGTTCACTAAGACAGGGATAACTTTCCTTCATCATTGGTCTGTGTTGATTCAAAATATTAAATTTTCTCATAAATAATGTCACAATGAACACAACATACAGCATAAAGCTGCTGTTACATCTCGATATTTGGGTTGATTTTGCTGCAAATAAACTAACCCTTAGATCCACCGCCGCCGCCACCTCCACCTCGCTGCTCTCTCTGTTGGGCGACTGCCTGCTGAGCTAAGAGTTGTCTTTCTTGATCCTCTCTCTGAGCTTCTTTATGAATCTGGTCCAGAGTTTTAGGGTTGTTTTCATCCCTTCTTGGTACCCAGCGATTCTGAAGCGATTAAATTTAATGATATAAACTGCTGTGCTTATCTTTATAGTATTCTGGTGACCAGAAACACTGGATATGCTTTTCCCTAGTGTGTTCAGGTATGTTTTGTTTCCATTTCAGTTGTTATCATTTAAGACTTGGATCTTAGTAGTTATCTGGAGACTTGGGTTGTTTTGATTTGCATAATTTCATCCTAGTTCATTAAAGTACTCGTGTATGTAGTCTACAGAGAAATGCACATTTCCTGAGCTTTACATGTAAGCAATACAAAATTTACCCATCTTATCTTTCAAAAAACTTTGTTTCCTTAACATTATTTGTACTTGTTTCAATAACATGATTACCAGTGTTAATTTTATCTCCCTTATTGGCATTAGTAAATGGTTAATTGAAGAATGTTTCATGTTGTGACTGGAAAGCCACTCTAATGAATGGATTCTTTATTACATTTGCGGCACACACTTGTTTTCAACCCATTTAAATGAGTAATCACAACTTGACTATTGCAGGAAAATATCAAAAGGGAGGAATACAGAAATAAAGAAATTCTATGCATGGTGCTGGAGAAAATGCAGCCTATTATAGTAGCACTGTTTGAATTAAATCACTTCTATGGGTGGTCTCTGTTTTGTAAATATCTTACTTTGATAGCCCTAAGAGAATTTAATTGATCAGTTAATGTCTATTTCTAGCAAAAGAACACAAGGATGGATATATTACTTAATATATCATTTAAAACTTTCAATTTTCATATTCAGACAGTTGAAAATTAATTTAGTTTTTGCATTTCTGTGTGGACCTTACCATTCTCAATTCGATCACATCTTGTAACATGAATCTCACTCGGGAGGACGTCTTCTTGTCTTGTGAAATCTTTCCCATTTGTTGGAAGTACTGCTCCATCCTTGGCTGTAGAAAGAGAAATTCATGGAATAAAATTATTGCCTGACCTAGTCTCTTCTGGATCTATCAACATCTTGAAGTCAAACCTTCACTATCTCAAACATTCCATCCTTTATTCCGACAAAATCTTCAACAGGAAGTAGGTCAATTAACCAGCAGAAGTAGATAAAATTTCAAAATTTATACAGTCAAGCTGTAGTTATCCTTTAACTTTCAGTTTATTTCATAATTTTTAGCACTATTCTTATCTCCCTTTTTAAGTAGATCTGAAAACTCATGGTTACCTTGGCTTTATCTGAATCCAATTCTTTTCCGATGGTAGTGAGAAGACGACACAGGCACTCCAGCGATTCTAAATCTTTGGCTTTGAGCAATTTAAATACACAGTCATGCATAATGTTCTCGGTCAACATTTTCAATTTAAATAATTCACCAATAAACCTGAAATGACAAAACAAAACACAGAATTAGTAATTTATTTTGTATGGTAAAACAAAAATACATTTATGAATTCTTACATTTGAGAACAAAATACAGCAGTTATATCAAACTTTTAACTGTATTTTATACAAAACAAAAAATGACAAAAATACTTTTTTACTTGAGAACGTATTTAAATGCGTACAGGTATGCATAAGGTATGTAAATACACATATCTTTCTATAACAAAGTATATTGGCATTAATGCAAAATCTGAATTAATCTCCATAAATATTTTCATCTTATTGCTGATGATTGCGACACTCAATTAATTTGTTTACTACAAGAACATCATACCTAATATTTCCTAAAGACCGTCTCCTGGCTTTAGATTCCGCAAATTCTAGATCGGACTTCAACTGATCTTTCTCCTCCTCCTGCATATAAAACACCATTGTTAATATCGCATATTGAGAAGAAAAATACAAATTTTGGAGTCCTTGATCAAACACCTTTGGATAAACAGCAAGAATCATTATGAGTCTAGAGGATCTAGGTCAGCAAGTTTCTGAATTAATATTTTCCTTGAATTTTTCTCCTCCCATAATCATCTGTTCAACTGAATGCCCTTCATGTAATCTAATGATCTCCCTTATACCCAGTCATTTATTAACACATAATATTGCTGTATCTTTACAACTTTTATTTCAAATTTTAAGTGTGGTCTAATTTATCATATCAAGGTATATTCCGTCACTTAAGTTGTCTATGAAACATGTCACATTTTATTACCTTATTTCCAATAAGCCTGAAAATCTTGATTTCTAACATGTGATGCCGGAGACAACCTTATAAATCAATTTTTGGTATTTCATCGAGGCAGATCTCTCACCAGCCGTGGGAGACAGTAAAATCAGCACACATGTGATTTCCCTCTGCCAGCGGATCAAGAGTTAATAAAAGATTATTCAGTCCTTTTAAAACACAAACCTTGGCCTCCTTGATTTCTTTCCGCCTCCTTTCCATTTCCTGTTCTGTGTCTTTGTCCTTCTCAAACTCTTTTTGACATCTGGTAAGTAATATTGCACGGAAATTGACAGATTCACCTGGCTTTTTTTGGGAAGGTACCTTGATCTGAAAGTAAATGACAACCAATTGACATTTTCATCTGCACAATAATACCACAAAGTTTACTTGCGTTCTTCTTATAACTTGATTCTCGTCACCTGCAATCAGACTATCCTCCCTTTTTCTCACTTAGTAAGACATTCATCAAACGCTTTTAAAAGGAATATTCATCAAACTTTCTGGTTCAATCAATCATTAACTCAAATGCCAGTTGAAAGATTGTGGTGACTGTTTCTATTTTGTTAAAGACTGAAGAAATTGGTATATGTAAAGGTAAGATTTCTGATTTTATGACTTGTATAAATCAATGATACATACCATTGCTAGATATCTGCACATGCTTGCATAAGCTACACTAAATCCAGGTTCACCGACAGCCTGAAAGTAAAACATCATTTTAATAACAAACTGAAATACATAGAGCCTTATTTATAGACTTAATGTGTTAGAAAATGGAATATTCTTCAACTTGTTCGCAAAAGATGGAGAAACTGATTTCTTAAGTATCTCTAGCTATAGATCATGTCATCCATATCCAAAAATGACAAAAAGTGATGATTTTTTTGTTACCTTTTCAAAGACATGATCTGTGACTCCCTTCAATCTCTCCTCTGTATCGATCTCTAGTTCTGACATCTGTTTGACCAGAGTTTGAAATTTCTGTGGAGTCAGCTTGTTAAGGATACCTCTGGCCTTTTTGTACAATACCTGCAACAAAACAAGGAGTAATATTTTTGCACTCAAATGACCTTTGGACCTTTAAGCCTGGACAAAAATTTAATGTTAAATTTGCAAATCTATGACCTTGAAGTTAAGGTCAAAGTGACATAACCATATGTTTTAGGCGATGCAAGTACGCTCCAAGTTTCATAAAAATATCTTCCAACACTTCAGAAGTTATGGCCTGGACAAGAACTTCTTATTAGTAGAAGAACCAGAAAAAAGTAGAACCCAGTACAAATACAATTTCTCTCCCTTCATTCGAAGGGGAAACATAACAAGTTTAACCGACAGTGTCCCAAGATTAGGAACAAACATAATTTTGAGCCCAGATACAACACAATTAGAGAGCGTCTAGCCAAACACCTCGGATCTTCATTGAAGGCTACATGGTTGGAGTTCTAACTGACTGAGCTATCTCAGACCCTAACTCGAGTACAAGAACATTTTGAACCTTAGAACAGCCATTGTTTTTTACCTCAGTCTTTTTGTCTTCTGGATCTTCAACTTTTTCTGTGCTCTTTTGTGGTTTCCAAGCATCGCCTGCTTTGTGTAGGGTGACATCCTGTCCTATGGAAACATGGGTGATGATCCTCTGAGGAGGACCACCCATTTTGCGGCCCTGGTTGCTACCACTCTTGGTCATTCTGCCACCACCACGATCAGCACCGCCCTGAATCACAAAAATATATTGTAACTTTACAATGCCACTAAAATTATCACTTCTAGTACCTTGTAGCTTTAATGTCACTGAAACACTTCCAGCAATATCACCTGCATCACAAAAACAAACTTTTATTTCAAATTGTCAGTTTCGGCTAAAGTATTAAATCTCACCATATCTAGCATGTCAGTATATTTACATATTCACCAAAAGCAAAACCTTTTTTTTCGTTTCAGGAAGCCAACATAACCTTTGTTCAATGCGATGTTTTTTCCAGTATTTTGGGAAAATCCAATTGACCAATTGGGAAAATTTCACTATTCCTTTTCTTAAATTTTCATGCTAATAATTGATTTATGAGTGGCATGCTTATAATTTTATAATGCAGAATCAATTCTAGCTTTACATGATGGCACACACCAATTTTGATCTTTGGCTGTCCTTTGTTCTTGTCTATTTTGTGGAATATTTGCCAGTATAATTTCTTTTTTTCCAGACTTTTCTGTATTTTGGACACAATTGTGATTTTTCTAAAATTTCTTTTGGGAAAAATAAAACTGAAATGCATTGGGAATGAGGTCGATTTGTGCAACCAGTTTTATATGCAGGAAAAAAGACTTGAATGGCAAAGAGAGAGAACTGCCCGACAGCAAAACAAAGGTCAATAGTGCTGGATCTTAGTACATGTACTCTTTTTTGTTCTTGTAGTTTTCTGGTCCGATAAGGTATGTTATTTTGCCTATAAAAAAGTGCTTAACACATCACTAAGAATGTTAGGTACTCACAACTCTTGGTGACCTGACATAGCCAGGTGTGAAGTCAAAGGATCCAGTGAATGATTGAGGGTCCCGGGAAAAGGGGGGTCCTCTTCCACCTCCTCCCCCACCACCACCGCCGCCACCTCCACCTCCTGAAGGCTGGTTATAGTGAGGCTACAACAACAATGGAAATCATAGTAGAGACCAAAGTAGAAGATTACTTAAAGTTATCAAGGACTATTAAAGTAAAATATCTATCCAGTGAGATGATGCCAGGTTTGTCATACTAGGAACTACCAAGTTATTTACCTCAAAAGTACCATGTAAGGCCTATTTTCTCCCATTCCCACTCAGGGTTCATACGGATTTTGTCAAACCAAATTCAAGGCTTTTTCAATGTCTTAATTAAATATTCAAGGCCCATTTTACCCGTCATCTTGTGAGGGAACAAGAGAACAAAAAGGCAACTTATAACTATCCACTTGATCAAAATACAACTTGACATGGTAACTATTAACGTCTGTAAGGGAGGCGGCATAGAAAAAGTTGAATCCAAATGATCAGTGGCCAGGGTTTCACTTATCCTAATGAAACCTTAATATTCAAGGCTTTTTCAAGGCTGTAAACCAATTTTCAAGGCTTTTCAAGGCCCAAGGTGAAATTCAAGGCTTTTCAAGCCCCAAGGTGAAATTCAAGACTTTCTCAAGGCCCGTGCTAACCCTACCACTATGCTTAGAATGCTTTCTAGAGTAGAGTGGATAAATATTTTGAACAGCCCTTACCCTGTTTTAAACATCATCATCTCCTCTAAAAGAGGCTACAAACTTCAGATATTCCAGATATTGATGATATTGATGAATATGGATTAAAAATCTGCTAATGATGAAGTAAAACAAGCACATCGTACAATTACCCTCCATGGACGGTTTTCATGCAGACATCAAACAAAAACACCTGGAATGACAGGGATACTGTCTCCGATCCAACTCAATGCAAGGGATAGTGACTTGGTAGTTAACCATCGTATTATCAACTTACTTTGTCTAGAATAATATCAGGTAGATCTGGCAGTCCAACAGGCTTGGTTGTAGAGTCTCCAGCATACTGCATTTGCAGCAAGAAATCACGGTCATACAATCGCTTCCCTTCTGGATTCATAGGACTCCATTGGTCTGGAAAAAGTCAATTTTTTTGATGTATTACAATTTCTTTATTACAAATTTACAATATTACGATTTTTGTCACATTAGATTGATACAAAGTCATTTAAGCAAGCTCACTTCAAACCTCTTGTTACACATGTTAGTGTGTCAGAGTGCTATCAATAAAACCTTGAAAACTTCTGGTTGGATTTAGCAGGTTGTTAAATATTACAATTTAGAAGAATTCAATCTCAACTTTAATGCCCAAATTAGTGTAACGAAAAATGTGGTATGAAATCAAGATATGCACAATATTCATTTCTTTTTCCAAGCCGAAGCAATAATGACCAGACAATACCATGCCTACTTTTTAACAATGGATACATTTCCTTCTAAATCAGTGCATCTCCTGTGATCTTGCAGCATGGCTTTACTAGTGAGGGCACTCTTAACTTACTCTTGTTTTCATATGACATTTTCTGAGAAATATATTAATTTAGATTCAAAGAAATATGAACAGCCACATGCATGTGAATACCAATTTCACTGTAAAGCATGGCTAAGTCCTTATATAATCATATAATTACACCATGTAAAATGTGACGTTATATTTAGTCTGATTCAGCTGAGTATTGTAATCAGCTGCTATCTAAACCACTACCTACGAAACTTTGAAATAAGGAAGTCTGTCCTCAGTTTGTAGGTTGATAGGCCTAGTGACCAGACTTTTGAAAATATGAAAAACTTTTGCAAGAAATGACTGAAATGGATTAGAATGGGAACTTTCCTATCACAATACTTAATACAGAAATACATGTCCTTATTTTGTTGTCATGATCACAAAAATTTGTGTTTTGGTGTTAATCAAAATATAATTTGCAGCAGTATATATAATTCAAATATATGTACATATACTAACACAAACTTTAAAAACAGTAGGACGGTTACAAAATTTACAGGTATGTGATGTGGAACAAATATATGTTCCACGTTGCATCTTAAACCTGATCAGATTCAATGACATAATAACCAACATTGTATTTCAGTTCCAATCTCAAAAGTAAATTTATGTAATTCTCAGTGGAAACCAGCTTCCTCTCAATGTGACTATTCTTTTTCCAATTGAATTTACCTTCTTTATATTTATATCTGGCTTCTTTTACAGCTTTCTCCTTTTCTGTACTTTCACTGTTTTTAGTATTTTCTTTAGCGTCTTTACTTTTTTCCTCATTCTTTTGATTCTCCTCCTGTATTTTGTCTTGTATTTGTACTTCAACTTCTTGCATTTTCTCTGGTTTTTCTGTAGTTTTTTCGACATCTTGTGTTTCTGTTGTTGTTGTTGCTGGAGGAGAAACTACGACAGGTTCTGGTACAGGTTCTGGTACAGGTGTTGGTGACTCCACTGGCTGTTGTTAAACAACAGAATAGTCAATTAATAGTGAAATTAATCATCAATACCATTAATGCAAATTAATCTACTTCCACACAGTTCAAAGGATAAAACCATACATTAATTTTATTTAGAAATGACAATCAAAATAAAGAGGCCCAAAAGGCCTTTACCATTGACTCGTTACACATTTTAAACTTTTGCAAGCTTCAGAGTCTGAGTGCAAAGTCAAATTCATTAAAATAGCAAGAACATCTAATCAGAATTTGTTACAATACAAGATAATATCAATACTTATCAGATTTTATCTAGCTGAATTTCTAGTCATGCAACTAAAAAGTATTGTACATATATAATTTTTTCAGATTCAGAATGTGAATGGAATATTGGAATATTACCAAAACTTATACCAACATTACATATATCAGACTGCTTTGACCTTTTAAAGCAAATGAAGGAAATTAACCTTAAAATCTGAAATACCACCAAATTAACATGACCCCAGGCATCCAGAGTTTTCAAAAAGCTTTTGAATAATTTTAATTGACTGCACCTCTTTGTTATAAAAAGTTTTAACTTTGAATGCAAGATTGTGTGGACGACATATATTCAGTTGTCGAAAGTTACTAGTAAGCTTAGAGTTATTTAGATAAATTCTTGCTTCCTCTTGCAAAAACTCTCAAGACAGAAGAATGCATGAAGTAAAATATATCAGATCTATAAGGATATACAAACCTGTGGCTCTAAGAACACCTCCACATCAGCTTTTTTAGATTCTTCTCCTTTCTTGCTAACTTCCTTGACTTTTTTCTTTCCCTTGGTTTCCTTTTTGACACTAGATACAGGACCGGAATCCTCATGATCTACCACAGTTGTTTGTGATATATTTGGCACCTTGTCTTTCTCACTTGAATCCTCCTGTTTAGAGGTATTATTTACAAGTTTTTCCTCCAACTCCACTTTATCATTTACTAGATCCTTAGTCCTTGCATTATCACTTTGGACAGTTGTTGCCACATTGTCAGGTTTAGAGTCCACTTCAGAAGGCTTTGGTGGTTCCACGGGAGTATCCACTTCATCAACTATAACCACATTCTGGCTATCTGGTTTCACATTATCGGCCACTGAAGAGTCACTTGGCTCCAATGATGACACAGATTGGACATCAACGCCGGAATCTGACACAAGTGCAGTTTCTTCTTGTGTAGCTGGAACTGAATCGTTTGTGTTTGAAAGACTTGGATTGGATTCTATTGTTACACTACGTACTGAATTTGAAACTTTTCCAGATTCTACTGAAACTTCAGCTAGAACTGTTGTTGTGGCTTCTTTAACTGGTGCACTTAGGGCTGGAGTGTCTGATTCACTAACTTCGGTCACGACTGGTGAGTACGATTCCTGTGTAATTTCCTCATTACTAGCACTCGGCGGTTGATATTGTTCTGCAGGTGTAAATGATGGCACATTGTGAGAAAGTTTGGAAGTCAACCCAGGTTCCGCTTGAATTTCAGTCTTCAATGTCGCAGCCACCTGGGCAGCAAATACTGCTGCAATATCACCCTGGTGACCATTTGGTGATTCTGATGGAGGTGGTGGGGGGCTCTGAAAACAACATTATTACATTGCAAATAAGAATTCCATTAGGATGCACACAACAAATTGTGATAAAATGTTAACAAATAGTTCTAACCAAAGTGTTGTCATTCCTATCTAAATATGGTGTACATTCCAAAATATTTTCTTAAGACACGAGTCAATCTTACAATTTGTTGAAAAACTATAGAGGTACCTCTGCACTTATGAACTATCAGCTTTAAACGAACTGTTTATGGATAGAGACAGTGTGTGATTTGAATAGTTTAATGCAACAAATTTGTACCAATTTTCAATCATCCATGACTATCATTCAACAAAATTTGTCATTCATTGAGATTTGGTTGCAGCCAGATCATTATTAGGGCAATTATTGCATAGAAAATCACTAAAATCAGATTATGAAGTACCAAGGTGATTTAATTAGGTTAACATTGGTGATACTATAAAGTGCTTATCATAACTTTTACAATGAAACTTCAGATTAATGCTAGAACTATACAAAAGATGGCTTACTTCAACAAGGGGACTTGATTCTGACTCTGATACAGCCTCTCCCGGAGCTACAGCCACAGGGGAAGGACTGGAACCTGGCGTAGTAGAACGACCTGGGCGATTTGTGGTGCTATATATTTCACTTGATATATCTTTTCCAGTATTTGGATCTACAATCTTGATCATGTGTTTCTCTCTTTTTCCTTGTTGTTGATTTGTTTGTGGTGTAATCATGCCTGCCGATGGTGGCCTCTGATTCTGGCTAGATTGCTGGTGATACACAGTAATCGGGTTAAACTGCTGAGTTGCAGTTTGATTTGTAGCCATGGGGTAGGTGGTCATCCCTGTCATCCCTTGTTGTGAGGTCTGTAGGGCAAACTGAGGGGTACTCATTCTGTTACCAACCTGCTATACAACAAAGAAGTGGCATGTTGTAAAACTCTATTAGACAAAAAAGAAAGGAAATCTTTGTACACAATTTGAAGATATTGAAAAAGCATTATTATTTCATCTTTGTCACAGCTTATGTCAAGATGACATGCAGGTATACATTTCATCTGTTATGAATCTTCAATGATAAATCAGGCCTTTTTGCTTCATTTTGGGAAGAAAATTGGTGAATCGGGAAAGGTTTTCTCTGGAGTAAACTAAAAGTTTTGGGAAATTGGCTTAAATATGTAATAATTTCAATTGGGAGTGGGGCCAATTAACAGTGCCAAAAAGCCCCTGCTAATAATCATAATATTAAATCATGACATATGTTTAATCATACCTTTGCTTATGGTAGAACATAAAAGTAGGAAATAACCTTAGACATAGAGGTCACATTAAAAATAATATGCCCTGTTAAACTTCTGTACATGCCAAAGCTTTATCAATTTTAAATTCGCTACACGGAAAACCAGAACTCTTCATATTATAGTAAGTAATACCCTACTTTACATTTCTACATAAATACAACATAACTTACCATCATAGAAAGTTGTGGCTGAACAATGATCTGTGTACCACCAGGGGGTTGGAACGTCCCTGGTTGGTGATTTGGCGTCATGTACATCGCTGGGTACATAGCCTGGTTTGGCGGCTGGCTGATGGGAGGAGGGCCAGTATACCTAGTTTGCCGTTGCTGTGATTGGCCAGAGAAAAAGGGCTGCAATGAAGGAACATCAATTGGCTACATAATTCTGCGGAGTAGTCAAATATTCAAGAAACCAAGCCAGTACAATTCAGGTCAGTTAATATGATTCAGTCTTCAGTTCATGTTTCAATTTGGTTACGTCCAACCACTGAATTTGTCTGTGAATATGCAATATTGATCAAAATCAATATTCTTAATCAGAGCTAACAAGAGCTGGTGTCAAGTTAAGCTGTTATACTCAGACAACCAGATACCGTCCTGTTCAAGCCATACTTTTGGGTATTCACTTCAAAATTAACAGATATTGAGGAAGTTGAGCTAGTCTTAAAACTTCATCATCCAACAAAACATACAGTTGTAGACTATTCTGTTACATAAACACTAGATGATACTACAAAGGTATAACTAATCAACTCTACTTACTGGGGGACCAGCTCTCATGCCTGGCGTAGGGTTTTGATACATATTTTGTTGAATAGTTACTGGAGTTCGCTGTCCCCCAAAAGTTTGGGATGTGGTCAGCTGACCCTTGTCTAATTCATGAGGATTACTTTGTGCCTGCTGCTGCGGTTGCTGCTGCTGTTGCGATATCAGGAACTGAAACATAAATTTTCAAATTTCATTAAAACTCTTAAGAGCAATTAAAATATACTGGCATAAACTTAGTTGGTTGTAAAGCAAAGTATTTGCATAAGACAGAATTAACATTTTCATTACTGCAATACTTCTTTATTTAACAAATGAATCAAGTTTCTTATATACCAGGTAGATCAATTTTTTAGTTTTGTTATTTTCAGAAGTCTATGGATATCGGAAATCAATGTCACAAAGATATCCCTTTTGTCATGAACCTAAGTTTTCTTACCAAAGCTTCTGAACTTGCATTTGCAATACTTTGCCAGGGACGACCATTTACATTCAACCAATGCAAATAATGATTTCATGCTAGTTTTGATTCAAAGTGGATATATATGTATGCTGTGTTTTTTTTTGTTTTTTTTTTAAATATCGACCATAGAATGACTATAAGAAAAGGTTTTAAGGAAAGCCAGGCTTCCTACCTGATTGGGATAGCCAAGGTTCACTATCCCTGGTTGGTAAGAGGTGTACTGCTGTGGAACTTGTTCTTCTGGACCTCCTGAAAATCATCAAATATGACAATTACATAAATTTCACAAGGAATAAAGTCTTAAGATAATAAAAAGAAAAGATTCATGAATGATAAAAAAGAATGCCTAAAGATTGTGTATTTTTATACATTATGGAAATATTTTTTTAAGTTGGAAGAAATATACTCACTATGAACAGGTGGTGTTGTAACTCTAGATGGTCTAATAATGGTTAAGGAATACTTCACAAAAACATTCAATATAACATCAATATAAATGTCAAAATGACTCTTGTTGATAAACACTAAATTTATTTTTTATCATTAGAAATATCAAATCTACATGTTATTACCAATTATGGCAGGTTCTCTCAATTCTTTAACGAATTTTAAGTCAAAGTTAACCTTTGTCCTCTGAAGGTCAAACTAAATCATACACATAATTCTTTTTCATATTGCAATCAAAGGCCAACTTCCACAAAATCATTAATACTGT
Organism: Pecten maximus; assembly: GCF_902652985.1. Classification (NCBI taxonomy): domain Eukaryota; kingdom Metazoa; phylum Mollusca; class Bivalvia; order Pectinida; family Pectinidae; genus Pecten; species Pecten maximus. Next base: position 21,789,561 of record NC_047030.1, on the reverse strand, counting down.
GAATTCACCTAATATAACATTTTCACCAAAACATTTCACTCATCTAAGAAAAAATTCCAACAAGTTCAACTTACATGTGCATTTGTTTCAATAGAAAACAAGTTTGCGGCGAGATTGAAATTTCTCCAAATACAACATTTTACCACTGGAATATTCCTCGAGAAATTACAAGAAAATCAGTCTGATATAATACAGTACTTAATATAACCAACTTTATTTAAGCAAATACGAGAAATATTAAAATCTTGAGCAATGGATTTCTTAAAATTGGAGCCATTTAATTCCAAAGAAACAGAAACAATCCATTTCCAAAGAAACAGAAACAATCCATTGTTAGGTTAAGATCTCTATACTACAATGTAATTCTATGCCAGGTTTACTTGGAATATGTAGTACTTTCACTTTCTTTTGAAAAAAACCATGATAAACAAAAAACGTGGAAGTCAAACTTACCAGGTTACACTAATAAATTTCCTAGTCCATTAAAATCTTAACAAGTCTGCATTTCAATGGCTGTTCACAACTATTATCATATTTGGTTAAAATTCAACTTTCAAAATACAACAAAAAAAAAAGAAGAGAAAGAAAAAAGAAAAGTGAAACGTTGAGGATGTTGCTGGAAAAGTAACGGTCTTACTGTCATGTCTCATGACTCGAGCCACAGTCAAAAACCTTGTCTGTACCTTGTTACAAAAACTTTTGACTCGAAACATTTGACACAAAGTGAAGGATAGTACCATGCTGAACCGGTTTTTTTTTTAAACAACTTTCATTCTTGGGTCATTTCTGTCAATTTGCTCCCCCTCATTATCTCTATGATGATAATAAACAAAACATTCTGGTCAAGTAGTGTGTTCTTTCTTTTAATGCGGCATACAATACTACAATACTGAACGTCCTCATATGACCCCAGCTGATAAGTGGATGTTAAACCCCTAAAAACAAATGATCAGTTTTGAAAACTCTCCATAGTAAGCACCTGCACTATCTTTCAGTGCTAACAGTTGTTACCATTCACATACATCTTGCCTATAGTATACTGAAGTAGTTTAGTTCCAGATTTTGTTTTTCCGCTCATCTGGGTTAGGGGCTTCTTTACGAGTTACTTACGAAAAGAATTTTCAGGAATACACAGCAGATTTTTGGATTTTGGCTTTAAAATGAATAAATATCTATTTCTGAACAATTTGGTTTGTTGGCATTGGTAAAACAGGGCCTAGTGTTGCTAAATGTAAAACAGTTTATATGCCTTCATTTAAAAATGTTCTCACATTTTGACATACTGGATTGTTGCCCAAAACTAGTTCAGGAATCATCACATCTGTGCCTGTGTCAAATCATATCCCCGAAATAACACTTTATTTTAAGTATAGCTACCTAAGCTATAACTAAGTCTGAAGATTCTTGTGATTGTGCAAACCCAAGAATGTGTATTTTCTTGGATCCATCGAGTCATTTGATTACTTCCTACATGAATTATCCCATACCAGGATGTTAACATGATTTATCCTTCATACATGGACATATTATGAGGATTTTTTTAGGGAAGTACCTGGATACCACATTATGAAGTAGCTCGTACATTTGTCTAGACAGAAAAGTCGTTTCAACAGCCAGTTTTAATGATACTGATAAAACATGCTCTTATTCAATGGTTTATCAATTAATTTAACTCAAAATGTAAATAAATTTGCTAAAGGCATCTATATGGTTTTCCATTCTTCAGTTTTCAATCCTACATGGAAATTGTGACTGACCTGTAACATTGATCATGGAACTTTCACATAAAATTAACCTTACCTTTCTCCAGTTTTCTACGATATTTGTGAGAAAACATTTTTGCCAGACAAAGACTTTCAGAATCCTTTGTACTACGTATACATCATGCTTATAAATGTGAACTCGTGACTCATTGACATATACAGTACACACGTTTATAAATAACGTCATAGAATGCAGGAACTTCCAGTTCCCACGATAAGAAATCCCAAAACAGTTTAAACAAAAAGAACTTAGATGTGCTTTTTTATTAATTGTAAATACATTTAATTAATTAACATCGTAAATATTTCTGGATAAACCTAGACATAACAAAGAAATCGATATGTAAATTACGTGCCGTAGTCTACTATGTTTCAATATCGGCCATCATTGAACGTGGTCGGCCATGCCGTGTACGCATGACCCAGCCGGCTACATTTCCTGTCTCGATTGCCTGGCCCCACGTGTAAAAATATTTTGCCATTTACTACGATTAGGCAGTGCGTGTAAGAGGCAAATTTCGGATATACATCCGAACAATTTCTACAATTTTCAAGATCCAGGAAGTCCGACGTAGACTGGCACATGTGGCCCGTTTCGTCACATACACGCACCACATACCAAAACATGGCCCCGCCTACATCTCATCATTTTTTAGTCGAATTTAAAGAAACTGGTACAAAAAATGAACAGCAATCAATGTAGAATTAGAAACAACTATTATAACTTCTCGTATTTTTCTTTGTAAGACATATTTCACTTTAAGTCAACTTGAAAATTCGACACATGTTGCTTGGGATTTTCCTTGGAAACTAGACCCCTTGTTGGACTTACCGGCAGCTGTTACGATAAGTAACTGCGCAGAATACGTTAAATACGATTCCAATTATCCAACTATATCAACAATCGGTAAAGGATACACAATGTTCCTTGGTTGTGAGTGTCCTGGTATCTGAACAGCAGCTGAAACTGTTGGTTTCACCTTCTGCACATTCATTTCAGCGTGAAAAGGGAAGCGATGAAGTCCTTGGGTAAGGACCCTTCGGAGGCTTGTTTCCAAGCACTGTCTCCTATATAGAAGGAAACAAACATATGAAATATTAAGATTAAATGTTCAACTTTCATACTTACAGGTCCAATTAATTAAATGTGTATGTTTGAGTACAAGATGGCGGAAGATTGTAATCGAATAAGAAAAATATGGCTACCTATTTAGGTCTGCAAGGAGACGGCTTAACACTCGGGTGTTTCCGTGAATCACCGAGAAATTTCGGTCGGGTCAAAGGTCATAGAAAATGGCGTCCTAGAAGTAGAAGTCTTCTAGGCGTGAGAACGAACACTCTATTCGCAAAACACATTACAGCTGAATTCTTCGGCAGGGTTTGTGGACTGAATATTATAAAAGATGAGTAAGTACGGTACGATCTATATCGCTTATTAAAATACAAATCCAAACGGTGACACCAACACAATAAGCGGTCGTCTGTTTGTTTATACATTATCTGTACTGAAAACTCAGTACAATGCTTTAACTGAATAGGACTAGTTTTCATCCCATTTCGCTTGACTTTGGGTATTCATTTGGACAGCCACTCTAGGCCAAGCCCAGTCCTTAATCTTTGTCCCTATTATGCCATACAGTGAAACTGATCACGATACCCCAACGATATATGTGTACATGTAAGTAGATGAACATTCGTTCGGCTAACTCCGCAGTGTCACATGTTCAAGTACTTGAACCTAGTGGGTCCCTTTTTAATGTGACATTGAGTAATGCATTGTCCATCCGATATCATTCAGTCTAAATAAGTATAGAACCAGATTGATAGATTTAACACTGACTGCTGCTGCTGCACTATATTATACAGGTAAGTATAAACAGCATCTCTTCATTAATTGACAGCATCTCTTGATTTAATGGAACTATGATACATGCAAGTATCGCATTGACTGGCCTGGGTGGCGCAATGTTTGTGTATTGTGTAAAAGGAGCAGGTCACTAGGGCCTAAAACAGTCCTTAGTTATAATACTGTCACTCAGCTTCTGCAACTGGGTACATAGGGCGACGATGAACACAGTCAGGGTATGACTATGAATTCCTAACCCACAGTCCATATATAATAATAATAATATATACATTTTAGAATCAAGGCCGGCCGTAACTCACTGGTAGAGAAAACCAATCAGGGATACCACTTCAATTAGATAAATAATTGTCCACCTTTCAAAAAATATGGAATGATCTTGTGTTCTATCTTTACTATATGATTCTCTTAGTAAAAACTTATTTAGTGTTCATTGGCAGAGATTTATTTTCAAAAATTGTTTTTTTACCAAACGAAAATTGGAATAGAAATTAGAAAGCTAACATGACAGTGTAAGTCAAAAATATAAGTTTTTTCTTGATTTCAACATGATTTCCACACCACCGATTGGTCATGACAATATCTCAGTAAAGTAGTTGAACTCTGTCTTGTATAATTAACAGCACACAACAAGCGTAAAATCAATGTACTTGCCCTTGATAATTAGCAACCCTTTTGCGACAGAGTTCACACTCGAGCTGACAGGGTGATGTCTAAGCAGTCTAATCCATCTACTTTTTTCAAATTCCTTATGTCATAACTTGCTCCATTTTTGCCCAATTTCTTTGTAAGGAAAACTTGTTGGAAAGATGAAACATTTCTCTTTATGTTGACTTATAATTAAGTGGGATTCACAACCCATGATATATAAAAAGTACAATTTAAAAAATTCATTTTCTGGTTTTCTCTACCAGGGAGTTACTTCCCTTGATACCATAATACATATGGACTGTGGGTTGTGGATTTGTGCAAAGTCCCTGTGGTGATAAGGTTTACTTCCTGTCCAGGTCCTGTGCACATTTTTTTGATAACATTCAAATGGACTGAATTACAAGTGATGATAATGAGTTGATATGTCCAATTGATGGCTTTCAAATCACTCTTTAAATAGTGTGTGATCTCGCTCTATCTGTCCGTCTGCAATGTTGAATGTCCGATGTTTACCCATAGACTTCTTTTCTATCACAATGTTTCACAGCACATTAGACGGTTCGACCCAAAGTACAAAATTAGATATTATGTTATGCCGCCAACAAAAATAACAGTTAAAACAATTCGCCAAATAAAAATTAAAATAAATAAGTAACTTAAGTGACGGAACTGAAATGAAAACAGCGGATCGCAAACAGGTTTATCTTTGGGGACAAAACATTGTGTACGTGGAATTTAATTATGTAATTTTAGTACTATGAGTGACATTTTGTAACTTCGTCATCCTGATGAAGCCCAAAGTTCTGGATGTGAAACCATTCAATGGTAATAAAAGAAAATCATCTTATCCTGAGCTTGTTGTGATTGGACACTGTTGTAAATTTCAGGATCTAGACTGGTCAAGTTTCTATTGTACTACTACGATGGTCAATGTTTATATGAAAGTAGTCCGTTGTTTCTCTGTTTTACAGTTATAGCAAGTAATTGGCAAAATAGATTTTAGATATCAGCAAACAATTATTGTGAATTGATGATGGTGGCCTATTAAAATCACCCTGCGTCTGGTCAGTTATCCGTTGTCCGTCCATCCATTAACAATCATTTCTATAATTCTTTCTTGAGAAGTGCTGAATGAATATTTCTCAAACTTCATAATATTATGAAGGTTCCCCTTGGTCCTTTGCTCTGCCTGTTCAATTTTGAGTCTAATGGGGAAACAAAATGGCTGACAGTTGACAATTATAATCACTATTTCTGGAGAAGTACAGGAAGGATATTTCTCAAAGTTGAAGAGTACCTAGGTCCCCCTTGGTCACTAGTTTTGCCTGTTAAATTTTGAGATTAATTGCATGCAGTGATTTTGAAGTGTGTTATCGCTATTTCCCTGACAGTTCTTCATGGATCTTTCTTATTCTTATTACATTTTTTTGTATATAGGTTTCCCTTGGTCTTCATCCCTAGTTTTGCATACTGGTATTCAATTTGAAGACTGATTGGCCATTTTAAATTTTGACAGTTGAAGTTAAATAAGGCTATTTCTTAAATTCTTAATTTTGAAACTGATCAGAAAGCAAGTGAAGTTTGTTACTGCTATTCTCAGAAATTTCTTCATATAAGTTGAAGTTTGTTATCATCATTTGGTAGAGTTAATGACCTTTCTTACATTTCAAATGTAGGCTCCCTTTGATTTCAATAAAAGAGTGATAGGAAGATGAGAAAAGTAGTCTGAAGATCAGACTTACATACACATAGATCCATTAAAATCACCCCTCTTGGATCTTTTATTTTCTTTGTTAATGGGGTCAGAAAAATGTATGTCAAATGTAAAGAAATTGAATTCAGGCTGATAGACAAAATATAATGGATATATGGTGAATATTAAAATTGAGCAACATTAAAATCTTATGAGAAAATTTTTAATGTGACACTTAGATCAACCATTTATATAACCTGATAGTTTACCAGTCCTAAACTGATATTTTTTCCAACTGATTTTGAACACTTAACACATTATGTAATTTTCCTGAATTACATCAAATGTCAGTGGCTGACATGACATATTTTCAGTTTTAATTTTACTATGAGACCAATAGTGCCCATCTTCAAAGGTGAAATATGAGCACATGATCCATACCATTTTTTGTTTGTGATATTTTTTAAGACAGAGTGCCCCTTTTTGTGGCCTCAGTAAGGCCATATTAGTATATAATTATATACATTACCACTGTAATTTATGACATATCTATATCTGTAGAAAGAATGTGACACTTCCAGCCCTTTATTGCAGGATCAATGTCCTATAAAATGGGGCTACAATCAATCAGATATCCATGGTATATAACCCCAGGTAAAAACTCCAGGTAAAATCTCCAGGTGATTATATGTTATACAATGATATAGGCTTATAGCGAAAATATTGCACATTCACGGTCAACATATTTCATTAAATTAATTGATAAATATTCTCTATTTAACTGCTAAATCATCTTTACAAGCTATACTATATAATATATAAACATGTGTATTTATTTCTTCTGTTGTGAGAAATTGGCAGTGTTTCAACCACAGCTAAGGTGTGACTTCTAAATATAACCTGCACCCCACAAACCAGGAAGATATTGTAGCTTTGTTTGGTGTTTGGTTGCCACAACAGTACATTAAATTTCTTAGAATTTTATGGTCATAATTCTTACCACTGCCTTAGTTTTCTTTGATAACCTCGCCCACCATGTCCTTATATGACATATATGTTGTTATGAGGACAAACAATGCCAAATTTAAGCAATAGAAATATGTTTACCAAATTTTCCTAAAAGTTATAATTTCTCTCTATATTTTTGTATCAAAATTCCTTTCAATTTTGAATATCTCCATATTTCTTTCACTCATTGTGTAACAGTTTCAATACCCTCAAGTTTTGAAGTAACATTATCGATATATTAAAATTACATGGTAAAAGTGCTGAATGTGCACATCTAAAGCCAAATGTCGTACATATTAATTAAACTTAATTAAATTATGTGAAAAGTTGTAAAATCATAATTGAACTAAAGGAAATCTACATGCAGTGTTAGCTCCAATTTGCATTATTGAATTTATTTTCATAACAGGTAAGCTTATGTAATGTGCACAATCACACTGACAAATATGTATAAACAGCAGTTTTATTGTTTGTTGTTTTCAGACTAAATCAAGTGGTTTCCTCAATAGCCATATGACTAGCAACAAAAATGTGTTATATGCCCTAAGTGAAGAAATAGATTGAATATCTTCACAATTTTCATGGAAATACATTTTCCCCATTTTATGCAGATATAGACTGCTTAGGTAAACTAGGTAGATAAGAGCGTTGAATGACTACCTGATACAGATAGCAGGTTGGGTGCAAATAAAGTGCAGTAACATAAGTTTTTATGAAAATGTATACCACATTCTAGGAATAATAGACATTTCTGTATTTTGTAGTGTAAGGTTAGCATGTACCTGTATCAGATTATGCAACACAAAAGATACCGGTAACATCAGACATTTTTGGTTTAAGGTAGTCCCATAATGATGAGAATTAAATAACTTCTTTTATCTAGAAAGATAATAAAATTATTTAAAATCAAACATTTTAGGAATATAATTGACAATTTCACTTACTTGTATTAGAATTTTCTGAGATATCTGCCACATCCCCACAGTAGGTCTTAAACACCAATAATGACCGTGTAGGCCCAGCAGTGATCTCCCTGTAGCCTAGGGATAGATTAGACAGGTGTGGGAGACATAGATAGATAGTCCTTAACTGCAGTAAGGTGTAAGATTTGAATCTCTGTTATCTATTTGCCTTCCAGGGTTTTAAATTGACATATCAATTCTGTCTCAAAAGGATTATACAATTACCTTATGTTTGAGATTTTTGTGTAGATTTCTTAATGGATATTTTATAAATTAATTTTGCAACACTATTGTGTCAGGAAGAGGATATATTATAGACTTGGAAGACAATATCTATTTTTGTTACAAGTTTTCTTCCCCATTTCAAATTTTGAAAAGTTGAAAAGTATGCATACAGCAACAAGTATTTAAAATCATGTTTAAAATGTAAAAAGAAGGTCTAGATGTGTAAACAGAGTGTGGTATTTGGTGTGGGAATATACCAGAATTTGTGTTGAATACATTTTGATATCCTATCCATTAAGATTTTGCCACCATCTAATTGCTGATTTCTTTCCTTGATGACCCATTTTTATTCATTTTTCAAAACTTTAATTCTAGGTTTTCCTGTGTAGTCCTTGGTTTGAAATCGGTGAGATGAGAAAGGTATCCCAGACAAGGAACCTTACGTTATACTTAAGCCACAGAACCAGTCTGGTATCTTAGACTGCCAGCCCAGTACCAGACCTGTAATCCTGTTTTCATCCTACTGCTCTATCAACCATGCCTGGGCTGTACCCCTGGATGTTTGGCTCGTCAGACGACCACTGGAGCCACTGGGAAAATGTCGCCAATAAGTCTCTGCCCAACAATAACTGTAGTGTCCAGTGGCCGTGGGTTATCCTTCGAGACTGTGTCCATAACAACCAGGATGTGGCCTCCGATATCCTTGGCCTTTTGTCCCTTGTATCCTGGATGATTGTCAGTATTCCGTAAGTACCATGGATATATGTATTCAGAGACAGTTTCCTGTACAGAAATATAAATATTTTACTTTACATGTATTTGCTATTGCAGTGTGCTTGGCCCTGGGTTCCTCAATATTCCTGATTGAAAAGTATATCCTTAACTTTTCCTCGAGAAAGCATAACCACATAAAAGGAACGCTCTTTAAATAAGATTTTAAACTTTAAATCCATTAATGCTTTCCTTTGGGAGACTTTAAGTTAAGAAATTTCCCTAAGTTAAAGAGCATTGATGAAACTGAGGCCATATATAAGGTGAGCTGTACATGGTTAAGGTGAGTCTTAATGAGGGATAGTGAAAAGCAGTAAATGTAAATGTAGAAACAGGTTTACTCCATCATTCAAACCTGAGGTCCTATCAGTATGAAATCATTAGTATTTTGCTAGGGACACCTTTAAGACTATGAAGACTGGTTCGGATACCTTTGTAGTATTGTGAATAGTCGCCATACTACCCACTTGTTATAGAAGAATCATGGAACACTGTGTTAAATATTTACTCTACTTTACAGACAAATTGTGTTAAATATTTACTCTACTTTACAGACAAATGGTGATGAATTGTCGGAATATCCGTGGTGTGGAAGGAATATCCATTTTACTCATTCTACAATGGACGTTGGGAGATGCGACCAATCTCATTGGTTCAATTCTAACCAATCAGCTGCCATTACAGGTTTGATTTACTATTATGAAGTTATTGGGTCAACTGACTAGGAGGATCTGTAGAATTTGAAAAGTTCCAACAATGCACTCATGAAATTAGGCATTGTTCAACATCCTTTCAATATAAGTATATACACATTCCAGTATGTGTCTGTGTAATCTGATTAAAATCAGCTGTTACATGGCTACATTTACTGTGTTATTATAGTCAGATACATGCACTGTTAAAGCCTACAGGTCTCTTCTTTTAATAATTCATAATTTCAGAAACACTAAAAATAGGATGTTTAATGGTTCCAGGTTATCTTGCTGTAAACCCCTAAAATCTGTACAGAAAATGTCATGACCTTGACCTATGTATCTATTCCAGGTTTACTTTATTGTAAACCCCTACAATCTGTTCTGAGGATGACCTGACCTTGACCTATTAACTAGCCCTATATATCTATCAATATTTGTTCCAGATTTACCTTGCTGTATACTTTGTGTTTGCTGATGCCGTACTGTTTTGTCAGTACCTGTATTACCAAATATGGAAGTGGAAACGCTCAAAGTGTAAGTACCTGTATTACCAAATATGGAAGTGGAAACACTTTTAAGTGTAAGTACATATTTGTATTACCAAATATGGAAGTGGAAATGCTTAAAGTGTAAGAACCTGTATTACAAAATATGGAAGTAAAAATGCTCAAAATGTAAGTAGAGGAAGAAGCACAAAAATGAGACCGTTATCTTTGGTTAATGAGCATTGTAATGTGGAACCAGAGATGATAATTATATGATAATGGTCCTGGTTTCATTGTAAAGTGTTACATTTCCAGTGGACAAGGAAGTACAGCCTAGTGGTCCTGCCCGGATAGTTCTGTGTTTTGCCGGGGCATTCCTCTCAGTCAACACCCTAGGGGCCATCATGTCCAGGTGGCGGGGCATACCGAATATCCCTGGAAGTACAATCCATATACCAAGGCCTGGCAGTAGACAGCTTATGTCCGTCAACCTCACTCATGTCCAGTTCTTCAAAGTAAGCACCAGATCCACATAGAGGTTCCGGTCTCAGTCTCGGCAAAATTGTTGTGCTTACATTCTGTGGAAATTCTGAACTTAAAATTTTCCATATGATTATTTTGATGTATGATTATTGTTTTTATAAATGATTTGTGTAAAAAAACAGAGGCCTTTTCAAAGTTTGTTCAACTTGATTGTTTTATTGTTAGATTTTATGATATACAATATGCACTGATCACTTTACAGGCCAATGTACCGAACGGTTTGTTTTACAACCGAAATCTGAACGAACAGCAACACCTAGATTAAGGTTATATTGTACATGATTCACATTGAATTGTACACATGCTTCCATTGACAGATATTATACAATTATTGACTTTTGTGGAGGTGTACATAAAACCTTACAGACCTAAAGGACCTCTTGTTTAACACCTACATGTATGTCTGGGCCCAGTTGTTCAAAAGGTGATTAGCTGAAGCACTTGATTAGTGAATATCATATTTCTCCTTTACGTCAAAACCAGTGTCAAAACCAGTGTCAAAACTATTCTTAAATAAGCAGGTAGGAAGAGACTGAAGTGTGCTAGAGTTGTCGTAAAATTTAGTCAAGTTAAGTTTACCAGAAATGATTTTATCAGGACTTTACACTTGTTAAACTGTGATTAGCCTGATCACCATTTGAACAACTAGGCCCAGATATCTAAACTTCCATTGATAATTCTGTGTTATTTCAGAACATCCGGGATGAGTCAGGGTATGCCATTGGAATAGTGTCAAGTATCTTCTACGTTGGGTCTCGACTCTCGCAGATATATAAAAATGTGAGTATGAGAGGAAATATAGCTGTAAAAAGTACAATTATCGGAGAAGTTATTTTGATGTGTAGGTTTTCATTAGAGGTAATTAAGCTGTTAAACACATTTCAAATTCAAACTGTAATCATGGGAAAAATAAAGTGGATTCTTTGTATTGGACTGAACACAAATAGATATTATGAAAACGGGTATGTGTAATGATACATAATATATCTGGTTTTTGAGAATGATGCTGAGTTAGTTTCAGATGCAAATAAATACTGAACAATTATGTTGAATACAATGTATTCATTTCCATTACTTACACTTTCTAATAATAATAGAAAAAAATTAGACATTTACAAATGATTCCTCATGAATAAACACAATAATTTACATCTAATTATTTTTAAATGAGATGATCAACAGTAACTGAGCAACATTTCCAAGGGAGACAATCATGTTTTATCTGTTGTTTGTCATCAGTACAAGAGGAAGTCGACAGAGGGTCTATCAGTACTGATGTTTGTTCTGGCAGTCGTTGGAAACATTACATATGGTTTGTCCATCCTTGTGCGCTCGCTGGACGGAGACTTTGTCCTACACCACCTGCCCTGGCTAGTTGGCAGTCTCGGAGTCATCTTTCTCGATCTTTCTGTATCCTTTTAACTGTTGGTCTGGATTATATTATCAGTGAGTTATCTAGAATCCCAAGTATAATTCTTCCTCCTATAATCCCACTTAATACTTATTTCTCCTATAATCCAATCCGCTCAATCGCTCATTTGAAGTTTAAATGATGGGAAGTTATATCCAATTAAATTTTTTTTTTTTGCTACCTGACAAATGATGTGATTGTATAGGTTTAATGGCAAATAAGTGCACACAGGTACTTGAAAGACAGTAGCCCTAACATTTAGAGTGGAAAGGGGACCCCCACCTGGAAAATTCCGGCCTTTTTAGCTCACCGATTACGAGTAACCGTGAGCTAATGCTGAACCCCGGCGTCGACGTCCCACCCCACTTTAAAGTTTTTGGGATCAGTTTTTGGAAAGCTTCTAAGTCCAAAAGTATACACCTCACACCCTTCTAATTTGGTTTATGCATTCATTAGAGGTCCAGGAGTGATGTTTTGGCAAAATCATGCAGAAAAAAATTGTGATTTTGGGGGTAAGTTTTGGAAAGCTTGTAAGTCCACACCCTTCTTATTTGGTTTATACATCCACATACATGTACATAAAAAATGAATGCATAGTGTGATTGCTGCCGCCAGTGAGCTTTCGCAATCATTGATTGCACTTGTTTCACCTGTAGTCATACATCATTCTATTTTCAGTAGGAGAGAAGTGGAAATTACAAGTCTTAAGACATTACTTGATATTCTCGTGTACAGGAAGTACCTATTCCGGGAATTTCCCTATGTTAATTACTCAAGAAAATAGCAACAAACCTCAGAAATACATTTTCGTTAGGAACTTGGTTCAGGTGAAACAGAAGCTGATTGGCTGATTTAGTTCTGCGAGTCATTTAGGAACCAACCAATTCATGTGTACAGTTACACAGACTATAGTATGAAAGTGAACTTTCCTTGACTTTTACCAGCTGCTCTTTCAGTTTAAGTACTACGGAATGAGAGACTTTGACACTCTCGTCAACCAGCCATTGGTTGATAGTGAGGTCCTGAACCAGCCTTCACCCCTGGACTACACAGAGGCTAGGGCAGACCCAAACGGGGTCATCAACTGAGAACTAGTGGACTGGAGCAAGGGCAATGGAGATTACAAAGCTGATAACATGTGTTTCCTAGAAATTCTACTATGTAAAAATGAAGGGATTCAGGTTATGGGATGTATCAAGAAAAAAATGTACCAGAGCTTCTTATGTGGAAACAATGCTATGTGATACCTTAATTGCTAGGAATTATCTAACATTAGTTAATTAGATGTACTTGGATACCTGTATATCACGATTGTTTAAATATGTATTTTTTTTCTAGTTGACTCATTTTTGTTTGGTGAGCTGAGATACAGAAAACAAACCTGCTTTTGTTTTTGGTCTTTAATGAGCCTGTAGATTTAACTGACATAGGGTTGGTTGGATCTATATCATGTGATTAACTGTGATCCATAGATTTAACTGATGTTGAGATGTATCCGAATGACAAATATTAAAATCAAGTCTTTCAAGTAATGATAGCATACTCACAGGTAATGTGAATGGGGGAAAATGACGATGTATGATTGAAGTAAATTGATATATATATAGAGGTTACACAACGAGTGATTGTTGGATATGGAATTTATTTCACACTCGTAAGTTATTTTTTAAATATTACAAAAGACACAAGCTTAAGCAAGTGTTTTTTGTAACTGTTAAAAAACAACTTACGAGTGCGAAATAAATTCCATATTCAAAAATCACGAGTCGTGTGACCTGTTTCTACCACAATAATATCGGCTTGAATCAAAAGGAAACATGGCCAAGTCTTTTTTCGCATATGCAAATAAGGTGTACAGGTGATGGCCTGGACCCGGTGATGTGACGTCATTCGATTATTGATGACGTCAATAACAATTGCAGCTCAGGTTAAAGTTCGAATTCTTGACCAATTAAAAGACCAGAAGGTCATATTCCACTAGTGGAATATAACATTTATATATTCAACCGTCGGCACATTCATACAATGGCTTTAGAGTGGAATAACAGCGTATTGTGGTAGAAACTGAAATAATATGCATTTAATGTATTCTAAGCTAGAAAGTGTCAAATTTACATACCATTCCTGTCAAATCTCTATCTTGGTGCTTTACAGTTGTATGTGATACAGGGGTCATCATTTCTCAATGCCTCCCCGCGTATCTCAACAGGGTTCGTCTATTGTATACAGATGTATACAGATTTCTTATTTTGTGTGAAACATGAAAGTAATATATTATTAGGATCTGTGCCATGTACATTTTTTTTGTTTACCAACCATCCTATAATTTTACTATCATTATGACTCCCGTTATACTTTACAGTCCAGATGTTTAATATCTAAAAAGTATCTTTTAAATTTTTCTTCAACGATAACAAAAAAACCAATAACTGTCCAAATCTGTATTTGAATGAATACGTCATATTCTTCATAATGCTTTGGACATTGTTGCTGAAGTATCTTCAAAGAAGTACATTCAGTTCACATAAATCAAACATTAAGTGCTAAAGATACACAAACATTAGTTTTACATGCTGTGAGAGGGGTTCTATTTTATTTTTGATTTATTTGTATAATTTCAATTTTGCATGATTATGTATTTTTAAAATGAGATTAACACAATTTTATGTAAATGCGGGTTAACAGCTCATGTTTTAATAGCATAAACAGTTACTGACATGGTAGACTTCTTTACAGTATTTTAACTGTTTAACTGAATTAAGAAGGAAATTCAGTTTTATTTAGTTAAAAAAAATCACTTTTAGATCTACTTAGTAAAAAGAAAATTCAGTTTTACTTTAAAAGTTTAAAATTGTCTGGACTAAATAGTAATGGGATTAGTGATCAAGTGTTTTTTGCCTGATCAATTTTTAAAATTTCATTTTAATGAGTTGTTGATTTTAAATACCCTTCCAACAGATCTGTATTTTATAATATTAAAGATAAATTTTAAAAACTATTGATTAAATACTTATTGATTTTTATTTTAAAGAAAATGTCAATTTCGTTTAATGAATATTAGATGAATGTGTATTTTATTTATTTTAAAATTTAAATAATAATACACTGATAATTTGTTGATAAAATACTTATTGATGTTTATCTCAAAGTAAGTTGTAACATGTTTATTGACTAAATATCTGATAGATCTATATTTTAAGATAAATACAAGTTTTATAGAAATGTATTTCAAAATAAATACAAAATATATATACTGTATTTCAAAATAAATACAAATTTTATAGATCTGTATTTAGGTGTGGTAAGGACCTAACCTTTACATTTTAATAACTTACAGATATGTTTGACAGACATAATAGCCAGAGATATGCCATTGTTATAGAATACCAAATTTACACCGGAAATGGGATATTTCTATTGTTTATGTTACCGTAAATATTTGCAGTGTCATGACACAAAATGGAAAATAATACACTACAGAGATTGCAATTAGCACACTCAAGCAGAATCAATATAATTCTGGTAATCCAAGAGCCATTGTACAGTTGTACCATTAGCTGTATGATGCTCATACTGTGCCCTCAATGTTATTCACACTTTGCACATTTTCTAAGTGTTAATATATGGATACATGTATCTAGTCATATTGAAATTTATTTACTGTATTGATATCCTCATGTTTACTGTCAAGATGCACTTACTGTAGCGAGAGTCATTCATTTAACATAGAATTTTTTTTTTTTTTTTTTTTTGTGCGAGATTTTATTTTAGTGTCTCATTTTAGCAAAGATCTGAATCAGTGGAAATCTTTATTTCAGCAGGGATTTTAATTTGATAGGAGTCTTTATTTTAAGAGAGATTCTCCTACCTCCACCCACATGTAACCCCGCCCACATGTAACCCCCACCCTCTGACCCTGCCCACATGTAACCCCCACCCTCTGACCTTACCCACATGTAGCCACCACCCCCACCCCCATAAATTATCAGCCAGACAGTCCTTATTTGTGTATTACATTGAACTTATAATACATTGACTGTGTGGTTGGGTAATTGTGTGAAATCCCTGTGTTTTGAAATAATGGCTGGAATCTAGGAACGAATTACATGTATACCCTATTTTCATTTTATTCATTTTTTTTCATTTTTTTTTTTTTGTGAATGATACATTCTGTGCAATATTAACTGGTAGTGATCATTGCCGTGTAATGATGCTGTGATTTGTAAATTAAGTATTGCGACCATACTGTGTCGTACATGTTAACATGGACAGGTCCGTTCCTGATATATCGTCAGGTGTCTAACTGTCAATATTGAATGTTTTATTTGTTAAACAAGAGTTTATTGAATGTTAAATTAGAAAATAAGATCAGGAATTTAAGGAACATTGATCAAACTGGGCCTTGTGTGATGATTTTACATTTGATTTTAAGCATATTTAAACATATTTGAGTTACCAAATTTTTTTTTTTTTTGGGGGGGGGGGGGGGGGGGGGTAATATTCCAATACAGGAACCTATAGAGCTGCACTCCAAAATGAACAATTGTATAGAATGAAGTTCATTGTTATTTAGATTACATTAAAAAATACTTAAAAGGGTTTTCCACAAATTATCACAACTTATGAAGCCATCAAATTAGAAAATTAGAAGGAAGCAGTTTTTAGATCTAATTATGATATATGTAGAGATTTGTTGAAGACAGACGGAATATTCTTTTGAGATAAATACTTTTGATGAGACTTGGGACATATTAAATCACCAGGGGACTTGGCAATCTTTATATAAATATAATGTGAAATGTATTTTAAATACAACTTAATTAAAATGATATATGATGATTTTACTTTACATACAATGTAATGTATATTGTATTACATGTATACATAGATTGCTACATGATGTTTGATTTTTAAAAAGGTTCATTTAAGCATTGAACTGCTATCAGTTGGAAGTTATGGGCTGATTAATGCCAACTGGACAAAGAAAAATTTAATGAAGCGTGCTAGCGCTTCATGTTGAATTTGTCTTTGTCCAGTTGGCATTCATCAGCCCATAACTTCCAACTTAAAGCAGTTAAATGTTTATATTTACATTTGACAACGATTTTTAAAGACTATATCCAGGAATTTTGCTCCTATGATGAATAAGCAAATTATCATCATCAAAAACGAAACAGCCTTTTTAACAGCCATCTTTCGTTATCGCCGACATGACAAATATGATGTCACAATAATAATGACATCATTTTGAAGTTATGGACTTGTAACCAAGTAAGCTTGGTAAAGTTATATATTGGGGCTTCAGTGTAAATGTGAATTTAGTATTATGTATGCTATATATATTCAGGATATAGAGCTTAGTACACAATAACAAGCATCACATCTATACAATAACACAACAGGTACTGTTATACATGTATGTCATATAATGACTAAACCTTATTTTTCTCAGAGAATGATCTATGCATGTTATGTTTTCATATAATCATCAATGCTTATGTCACTTGTGATAAGATGTAGGTAGAATGATGATGTCACCTTATCATCATATTATAGTGAAATTATGCCAAAATGTTCCGAATCCTAGAACTGCTACTGTACTGTAATTTTGCTCCAGTTGCAGATTTCTGAATTATGATGATGTCTTTTTCATTTATTCATCAAAATATAAATTGGAAGAATCAATTATTTTTGTATAGAAATAGTTGTTGAGTTCTGAAGAAAGAGATCTGATGAAATCATGATACAGTTAAGTATGGAAGTAAGACTCTATTACACAATTCTTACTATTTAAATAGGAATATTTACCATAATTTTTTTTTTATAAATCTTAATTAAATGTGAATTTCTATAATTATCCAATATTATTATTGAATATATTAAGTAAATATCGGTATATGCATGCTTGTGTTTAATTGGCAGATTAGATTTTATTGAGAAACGAGATAAATCTTTAATGTTTTAATGATGCAGACATTAATGGCCCATTGTGAGTTGTAGATAGTTTACTGATTGATCTGACATTCCATATTAAATGTTAATCGTTTACCTTATAGACTGTGTTGAAATATGGCTGTTTTAAACTGAATACAAGACTCCTGTTATAAATGTTGTGTTAAGTTGTGTTTTATTACTCGACCAGACTAAGAGTAACCTCCCCTTGCCCAGGATGTGTGAATAATTACTGTTTGGAGTGTAGTTTCACTTAAAGAGGCAATAATAACCTTCCACATTAAATCCTGCTGGGGTCTGATGGACAAGATTGTTTGTATACAAATATATGGCCATATATAACTCCATATATTTAATACATTGTCAGTGTATGCCTGTAGTCATGTGTCTTAGTGTGTCATGTGACTGTGATATGTCATAGTGTGTCATGTGACTGTGGTGTGTCATAGTGTGTCATGTGGCTGTGATGTGTCGGTGTGTCGTGGCTGTGATGTGTTATAGTGTGTCATGTGACTGTGATGTGTCATGTGGCTGTGATGTGTCACAGTGTCATGTGGCAGTAATGTGTCATAGTGTGTCATGTGGCTGTGATGTGACGTGTGTCTGATGTGTCATAGTGTGTCATGTGGCTGTGATATGTCAGTGTGTCATGTGGCTGTGATGTGTCAGTGTCGTGTGGCTGTGATGTGTCGGTGTGTCGTGGCTGTGATGTGTCATAGTGTGGCTGTGATGTGTCAGTGTCATATGGCTGTGATGCGTCATAGTGTGTCATATGGCTGTGATGTGTCATAGTGTGACATGTGGCTGTGATGTGTCATAGTGTGTCGTGTGGCTGTGATGTGTCGTAGCTGTGATGTGTCGGTGTCGTGTGGCTGTGATGTGTCATAGTGTGTCGTGTGGCTGTGATGTGTCATAGTGTGCCATGTGGTTGTGATGTGTCATAGTGTGTCATGTGGCAGTAATGTGTCATAGTGTGTCATGTGGCTGTGATGTGTCATAGTGTGTCATGTGGCTGTGATGTGTCATAGTGTGTCATATGGCTGTGATGTGTCATAGTTTGTCATGTGACTGATGTGTCATAGTATGTCGTGGCTGTGATGTATCAGTCTGTCATATGGCTGTGATTTCTCATAGTGTGTCGTGTGGCTGTCATATGTCATAGTGTGTCATGTGGTTGTGATGTGTCATGTGGCAGTAATGTGTCATTGTGTGTCATGTGGCTGTCATGTGTCAATGTGTCGTGGCTGTGATGTGTCATAGTGTGTCATGTGGCTGTGGTGTGTCATAGTTTGTCATGTGGCTGTGATGTGTCATAGTGTGTCGTGGCTGTGATGTTTCATAGTGTGTCATGTGGCAGTAATGTGTCATAGTGTGTCATGTGGCTGTGATGTGTCATAGTGTGTCATGTGGCTGTGATGTGTCATAGTGTGTCGTGGCTGTGATGTGTCATAGTTTGTCATATGGCTGTGATGCGTCATAGTGTGTCATGGCTGTGATGTGTCATAGTGTGTCATGTGGCTGTGATGTGTCATAGTGTGTCGTGTGGCTGTGATGTGTCATAGTGTGTCATGTGGCAGTAATGTGTCATAGTGTGTCATGTGGCTGTGATGTGTCATAGTGTGTCATGTGGCAGTAATGTGTCATAGTGTGTCATGTGGCTGTGATGTGTCATAGTGTGTCATGTGGCTGTGATGTGTCATAGTGTGTCGTGGCTGTGATGTGTCATAGTTTGTCATATGGCTGTGATGCGTCATAGTGTGTCATATGGCTGTGATGTGTCATAGTGTGTCATGTGGCTGTGATGTGTCAGTGTGTCGTGTGGCTGTGATGTGTCATAGTGTGTCATGTGGCAGTAATGTGTCATAGTGTGTCATGTGGCTGTGATGTGTCATAGTGTGTCATGTGGCTGTGATGTGTCAGTGTGTCATGTGGCTGTGATGTGTCATAGTGTGTCATGTGGCTGTGATGTGTCATATGGCTGTGATGTGTCATAGTGTGTCGTGGCTGTGATGTGTCATAGTTTGTCATGTGACTGTGATGTGTCATAGTGTGTCGTGGCTGTGATGTGTCAGTCTGTCATATGGCTGTAATTTGTCATAGTGTGTTGTGTGGTTGTGATGTGTCAAGTGGCAGTAATGTGTCATAGTGTGTCATGTGGATGTCATGTGTCAGTGTGTCGTGGCTATGATGTGTCATAGTGTGTCATGTGGCTATGATGTGTCATAGTTTGTCATGTGGCTGTGATGTGTCATAGTGTGTCTTGTGGCTGTGATGTGTCATAGTGTGTCATGTGGCAGTAATGTGTCATAGTGTGTCATGTGGCTGTGATGTGTCATAGTGTGTCATGTGGCTGTGATGTGTCAGTGTGTCATGTGACTGTGGTGTGTCATAGTGTGTCATGTGGCTGTGATGTGTCGTGGCTGTGATGTGTTATAGTGTGTCATGTGACTGGTGTGTCATGTGGCTGTGATGTGTCACAGTGTCATGTGGCAGTAATGTGTCATAGTGTGTCATGTGGCTGTGATGTGTCGTGTGTCTGTGATGTGTCATAGTGTGTCATGTGGCTGTGATGTGTCATAGTGTGTCATGTGGCTGTGATGTGTCATAGTGTGTCGTGGCTGTGATGTGTCATAGTTTGTCATATGGCTGTGATGCGTCATAGTGTGTCATATGGCTGTGATGTGTCATAGTGTGTCATGTGGCTGTGATGTGTCATAGTGTGTCGTGTGGCTGTGATGTGTCATAGTGTGTCATGTGGCAGTAATGGGTCATAGTGTGTCGTGTGGCTGTGATGTGTCATAGTGTGTCATGTGGCTGTGATGTGTCAGAGTGTGTCATGTGGCTGTGATGTGTCATAGTGTGTCATGTGGCTGTAATGTGTCAGAGTGTGTCATGTGGCTGTGATGTGTCATAGTGTGTCGTGGCTGTGATGTGTCATAGTTTGTCATGTGACTGTGATGTGTCATAGTGTGTCGTGGCTGTGATGTGTCAGTCTGTCATATGGCTGTAATTTGTCATAGTGTGTTGTGTGGTTGTGATGGTCAAGTGGCAGTAATGTGTCATAGTGTGTCATGTGGATGTCATGTGTCAGTGTGTCGTGGCTATGATGTGTCATAGTGTGTCATGTGGCTATGATGTGTCATAGTTTGTCATGTGGTTGTGATGTGTCAAGTGGCAGTAATGTGTCATAGTGTGTCATGTGGATGTCATGTGTCAGTGTGTCGTGGTTATGATGTGTCATAGTGTGTCATGTGGCTGTGATGTGTCAGTGTGTCTTGTGGCTGTGATGTGTCATAGTGTGTCATGTGGCAGTAATGTGTCATAGTGTGTCATGTGGCTGTGATGTGTCATAGTGTGTCATGTGGCTGTGATGTGTCAGAGTGTGTCATGTGGCTGTGATGTGTCAGTGTGTCATGTGACTGGTGTGTCATAGTGTGTCATGTGGCTGTGATGTGTCGTGGCTGTGATGTGTTATAGTGTGTCATGTGACTGTGATGTGTCATGTGGCTGTGATGTGTCACAGTGTCATGTGGCAGTAATGTATCATAGTGTGACATGTTGCTGTGATGTGTCGTGTGTCTGTGAAGTGTCATAGTGTGTCATGTGGCTGTGATATGTCAGTGTGTCATGTGGCTGTGATGTGTCAGTGTCGTGTGGCTGTGATGTGTCGGTGTGTCGTGACTGTGATGTGTCATAGTGTGGCTGTGATGTGTCAGTGTCATATGGCTGTGATGCGTCATAGTGTTTCATATGGCTGTGATGTGTCATAGTGTGACATGTGGCTGTGATGTGTCATAGTGTGCCATGTGGTTGTGATGTGTCATAGTGTGTCATGTGGCAGTAATGTGTCATAGTGTGACATGTGGCTGTGATGTGTCATAGTGTGTCATGTGGCTGTGATGTGTCATAGTGTGTCATGTGGCTGTGATGTGTCATAGTTTGTCATGTGACTGTGATGTGTCATAGTATGTCGTGGCTGTGATGTATCAGTCTGTCATATGGCTGTGATTTCTCATAATGTGTCGTGTGGCTGTCATGTGTCATAGTGTGTCATGTGGTTGTGATGTGTCATGTGGCAGTGATGTGTCATAGTGTGTCATGTGGCTGTCATGTGTCAATGTGTCGTGGCTGTGATGTGTCATAGTGTGTCATGTGGCTGTGGTGTGTCATAGTTTGTCATGTGACTGTTGTGTCATGTGGCTGTGATGTGTCATAGTGTGTCGTGGCTGTGATGTGTCATAGTGTGTCATGTGGCAGTAATGTGTCATAGTGTGTCATGTGGCTGTGATGTGTCATAGTGTGTCATGTGGCTGTGATGTGTCATAGTGTGTCGTGGCTGTGATGTGTCATAGTTTGTCATATGGCTGTGATGCGTCATAGTGTGTCATATGGCTGTGATGTGTCATAGTGTGTCATGTGGCTGTGATGTGTCATAGTGTGTCGTGTGGCTGTGATGTGTCATAGTGTGTCATGTGACAGTAATGTGTCATAGTATGTCATGTGGCTGTGATGTGTCATAGTGTGTCATGTGGCTGTGATGTGTCAGAGTGTGTCATGTGGCTGTGATGTGTCATAGTGTGTCGTGGCTGTGATGTGTCAGTCTGTCATATGGCTGTAATTTGTCATAGTGTGTTGTGTGGTTGTGATGTGTCAAGTGGCAGTAATGTGTCATAGTGTGTCATGTGGATGTCATGTGTCAGTGTGTCGTGGCTATGGTGTGTCATGTGGCTATGACGTGTCATAGTGTGTCATGTGGTTGTGATGTGTCAAGTGACAGTAATGTGTCATAGTGTGTCATGTGGATGTCATGTGTCAGTGTGTCGTGGCTATGATGTGTCATAGTGAGTCATGTGGCTGTGATGTGTCATAGTTGTGTCATGTGGCTGTGATTTGTCATAGTGTGTCATGTGGCTGTGATGTGTCAGAGTGTGTCATGTGGCTGTGATGTGTCATAGTGTGTCGTGGCTGTGATGTGTCATAGTTTGTCATGTGGCAGTAATGTGTCATAGTGTGTCATGTGACTGTGATGTGTCATAGTGTGTCATGTGGCTGTGATGTGTCATAGTGTGTCATATGGCTGTAATTTGTCATAGTGTGTCGTGTGGCTTTCATGTGTCATAGTGTGTCATGTGGTTGTGATGTGTCATGTGGCAGTATTGTGTCATATTGTGTCATGTTGCTGTCATGTGTCAGTGTGTCGTGGCTGTGATGTGTCATAGTGTGTCATGTGGCTGTGGTGTGTCATAGTTTGTCATGTGACTTAATTTGTCATAGTGTGTCATGTGGCTGTGTTGCTGTGATGTGTCATAGTGTGCCATGTGGCTGTGATGTGTCGTAGTTTGTCATGTGACTGTGATGTGTCGGTGTGTCGCGGCTGTGATGTGTCAGTGTTTTATGTGGCTATGATGTTACGGTGTGTCATGTGACCTGTGATGTGTCATGTGGCTGTGGTGTGTCACAGTGTCATGTGGCAGTAATGTGTCATAGTGTGTCATGTGGCTGTGATGTGTCATGTTTAATGTGGCTGTCGTGTCATAGTGTGTCATGTGGCTGTGATGTGACATAGTGTGTCGTGACTGTGATGTGACATAGTGTGTCATGTGGCTGTGATGTGACAAAGTGTGTCATGTGGCTGTGATGTGACATAGTGTGTCATGTGACTGATGTGTCATAGTGTGTCATATGGCTGTGATGTGTCATAGTGTGTCATGTGGCTGTGATATGTCATAGTGTGTCATGTGGCTGTGTGTTGTGTGGCTGTGATGTGTCATAGTGTGCCATGTGGCTGTTATGTGTCGTAGTTTGTCAT
Source organism: Pecten maximus (assembly GCF_902652985.1). Taxonomy (NCBI): domain Eukaryota; kingdom Metazoa; phylum Mollusca; class Bivalvia; order Pectinida; family Pectinidae; genus Pecten; species Pecten maximus. Next base: position 21,765,729 of record NC_047030.1, on the reverse strand, counting down.
ACGACTGTGATGTGTCGGTGTGTCGCGGCTGTGATGTGTCAGTGTTTTATGTGGCTATGATGTGTCGGTGTGTCATGTGACCTGTGATGTGTCATGTGGCTGTGATGTGTCACAGTGTCATGTGGCAGTAATGTGTCATAGTGTGTCATGTGGCTGTGATGTGTCATAGTGTGCCATGTGGCTGTGATGTGTCAAAATGTGTCATGTGACTGTGATGTGTCATAGTGTGTCGTGGCTGTGATGTGTCATAGTGTGTCATGTGGCTGTGATGTGACATAGTGTGTCGTGGCTGTGATGTGACATAGTGTGTCATGTGGCTGTGATGTGACAAAGTGTGTCGTGGCTGTGATGTGACAGTGTGTCATGTGGCTGTGATGTGTCATAATGTGTCGTGGCTGTGATTTGACATAGTGTGTCGTGGCTGTGATGTGACATAGTGTGTCATGTGACTGATGTGTCATAGTGTGTCATATGGCTGTGATGTGTCATAGTGTGTCATGTGGTTGTGATGTGTCATGTGGCTGTGATGTGTCAGTGTGTCGTGTGGCTGTGATGTGTCATAGTGTGTCGTGTGGCTGTGATTTGTCATAGTGTGGCTGTCATGTGTCATGTGGCTGTGATGTGTCCGTGTGTCATGTGGTTGTGATATGTCAGTGCGTCGTAGCTGTGATGTGTCATAGTGTGTCGTGTGGTTGTGATATGTCATGTGGCTGTGATGTGTCATGAGGTTCTGACATAACATAGTGGCCGAATCCGCTGTGACGTAACAATGTTGGCCAGTGCCGCTGTGAGGTAACGTAGTGGACCAATTTAATTAAAATTAGACTTGTAATTTCCGCTCCTCTACAAAACTTTACGATACACTTCAATACAATGTATTGCAGTGTATCGTAGAGTATCGTAGAGGAGTGGAAATTACAAGTCTAATTTTAATTAGATTGCGTAGTGGACCAGTGTCGGTGTGACGTAACATAGTGGGCCAGTGCCGCAATGATGTAATAAAGTCGGTCAGTGCTGATGTGATGTATCAATATTTGGTGACATCAGTGTGTATAAATGTTGAGGTTGATTTATACAAGAGTTCACACCGAGGTTATGGTGTTGCAGTAACGGCGTTAATCTGGATACTGATCAGCAGTATATTTTCTGGTTCTGTTTCAAATATAGAAGTGACAAAACGACAAAAAATATGCCCGGTATTCTATTGTTTGATGTCAAATCCTCTTCACAAAAACACTAAGTATATTTGATATGTACAGAAAGGATTAAGCATTATAGCCTGACCTATATAATGTTAATTGTTACAGTTTAAGGTGTATGAATGTCCGGTTAATCTACTTATCGTATTACGCCTCGACTGGTCAATATTGGAACAGGTATTTATACCCGATAAGGTCAACCGAGTTTTAGCTCATCTATCCGACGACAAGTGAGCTTATACCGCGATAAAACGTTCGTCTGTCAGTCAATTCATCCGTCTATCGTCCTTCGTTTTCCTTCAAACGACATATTCTAACAAACACTGAACAGGGCCGAGGGCAATAATACTGGTCCACATTGACATTGGCAACAAAGTTGTTCAATTAACGACGTTGACCTACGTTCAAGGTCATAAAATCTCTAACTTCTCATTTGCTGAAAAGAACAGGGACGTGGTAGTTGTTTTGTAGAATGACTGGTTGATGAGCAATTAAGTTTGTTAAAATAAATAATATTGACTTAAAAGGTACTTTCAGTGTCATTGGTAAAATGTGTTAAAATATTTAAACGACTTGTACCGATAACAAAGAGGACCAGGTTATCAAGTTTGTTGAAATGAATAACAGTGCTTAACACTTAAGGTCATAAGGGGTCAGTATGTTGACCAAAAAGCTCAGTGGCCATGCTATTGGACCAAGAATATGATGGATTGAATGTATATTGCCCCCATTTCAATATCACAGAAGTGAATTATGGTAAAACCTGCACATGACCTCTTATGATAAGCGAAATGTCTAAATGTAAACAAAAAATGTTTCACTGTACACACAAACCAGTGTCCGCAAACGAAAATGTCCGAGCTAACAAGGTTCTACTGTACACTCGAACCTAAAGTGACCAGACTAACAATGTTCTACTGTACACTGAAACCAGTGTCCGAATTAACAAGATTCTACTGTACTCTCAAACCAGTGTCCGATCTAACAAGATTCTACTGTACTCTCACACCAGTGTCCGAACTAACAAGGTTCTACTGTACACACAAACCAGTGTCCGATCTAACAAGGTTCTGCTGTACACACAAACCAGTGTCCGATCTAACAAGGTTCTACTGTACACGCAAACCAGTGTCCAATCTAACAAGGTTCTGCTGTACACTCAAACCAGTGTCCGAATTAACAAGGTTTACTTTACACACAAACCAATGTCCTCAAACGAAAATGTCTGAACTAACAAGGTTCTACTATACACTCAAACCAAAGTGACCAGACTAACAATGTTCTGCTATACACTCAAACCTGTGTCCGAGCTAACAAGGTTCTACTGTACACTCAAACCAAAGTGACCAGACTAACAATGTTCTACTATACACTCAAACCAGTGTCCGAATTAACAAGATTCTACTGTATTCTCAAACCAGTGTCCGAATTATCAAGGTTTTACTGTACTCACAAACCAGTGTCCAAACTCAAAATGTTCTACTGTACTCTCAAACCAGTGTCCGAATTAACAAGGTTCAACTGTACACTAAAACCAGTGTCCGAATTAAAAAGGTTCTGCTGTACACACAAACCAGTGTCCGAACTAACAAGGTTCTGCTGTACACACAAACCAGTGTCCGAACTAAAAAGGTTCTACTGTACACACAAACCAGTGTCCAATCTAACAAGGTTCTACTGTACACACAAACCAGTGTCCGATCTAACAAGGTTCTACTGTACACACAAACCAGTGTCCGAACTAAAAAGGTTCTACTGTATACACAAACCAGTGTCCGAATTAACAAGGTTCTACTGTACACTCAAACCAGTGTCCGAACTAACAAGGTTCTACTTTACTCTCACACCAGTGTTAGTGTCCGAATTAACAAGGTTCTGCTGTACACACAAACCAATGTCCGCAAACCAAAATGTCCGAACTAACAAGGTGATAGTGCACATGCAAACACAAACAAGGTTCAATTGCAAACACAAGCCATATTAATCTTAAGAAGACTCCATTGTATTGTACAATGTACCAACTACAACGTCTTCCGAGTTAATTTATTTTCTAGACCTAACTCCAGTTTGTCCCGAGTCTCTAATTTATAAACACCTACGACTGACATATAAGCGGTTTAGTGAGACAATTGTCTGTTTGTTGTTAATATGTGTTGAATGTAAATTACAAAAATAAATAAGATTAAATGTCAATCATTATCGTACCCATTACAGCGTAACCATGAGTGGCCTATTGTAATCCGCTGCTCTACTTTGTCGTGTGTATTAGGACCATAATGCCCTGTAAGTATTGACGATAATCAGGTTCAAATTTGGGATCTGGCGAGAGTTTTGTCGTGAAAAAGTGTCCCTTGAAGTGTTCGCATGATCCGGGGAAGGAAAATCCGGAGCACACGATCACCGTGTATGTTAAGGATATCTGCGATATGTAGGTAAAGCTGACAACAAACTAATTTTGTGTTTTGAACAAAATTGAAAATGACGATGGTTTCGAAAATTAGAACGACATTACTGTTCGTTCTATTGTCACTGTGTGAATACATTTCCGGTCAAAGCTTTCCGAGCGGATGTTCATACAGCAGCGCCACCGGAACTCCTGGGATATTCACATGCGACTTTGCGTCGGTGACACTTCCTCTAACATTCAGCACGTTCAGTTCCCCGTATCCTCAGCGCCTCGTTATCAATAACATCGATGGACAACTTCCGGCTTCCTCCCCAAGTGCTAGCTTTTCCGGATTCAGTAGTATGTCCACAGCAAACCTGGACACAAACTACCCTGCCAGTTTGGAAGTCAAATGTACGACAAATGGGAACCTGGTTCTGTTTGCTGGAACATTCTCTGGGCTGAGTTACATGCAGGAACTGAAGATAACAAACTGTATCATGTCAGGTGGTCTTCCAAACAACGTCTTCTCCGACTTCGGCGATCTCGACTCTCTAATCATCGACGGCGGTTCAATTAGCAGCCTTAATGCCGACAGCCTGTCTGGGTTGAACATCACCAAACTGTCCATCCCTAACGCCATGGGGATGTTTGCCATGACGAATCTTGCCCTGAGCACAAATACATTCCCCAGCGGCTTCTTCTATCCTCTGAGCAAAGTGAAGTCCATCGTACTGGACAATTTAGCCACGTCTTCGGCACTGTCTCTGCCCGCCGATACCTTCACACAGAACACGATGATGGAGACGCTATCCCTATCACACAACAGTTTGACCAGTCTCCCAAACAACGTCCTGTCGACTTTGGGGGCCCTAAACTACCTCAACCTGACAGGGAACAACTGGGAATGCACGTGCGACAACCTCTGGATCCTCACCACCATCAGCACCAAGGCTATCGACGTCGTAGGGGGTATTGTGTGTAGCTCCCCGTCAGATTATGAAGGTATGTGTACTTTGCCCGTGGGTTGGGACGGGGGTGGGGTGTTTGGTGTGTATTAGATTATCAGGATAAGTATTTCTGATCCGTGGGACGGAAACTAGCAATGGGAACAGTACGGGAATCGGTGTGGTGCTTTGGTTTGTTTGGTTTGTTTTTGTTTAACGTCCTATTAACAGCCAGGGTCATTTAAGGACGTGCCAGGTTTGGAGGTGGAGGAAAGCCGGAGTACCCGGAGAAAAACCACCGGCCTACGGTCAGTACCTGGCAACTGCCCCACGTAGGTTTCGAACTCGCAACCCAGAGGTGGAGGGCTAGTGTTAAAGTGTCGGGACACCTAAACCACTCGGCCACCGCGGTGTGGTGCCCTTGTAGACTAGCTAAGTGTGTTTACATAGTAAGATGTATAATATGTAATATCAAAGTCATCAAAAATTACTCGTTGTTTATTAAAGCAGGCTTGCTTTATATTTGCTGTGTGTGTTTCAGACAAAAGGGCGACTACCTATTATTACAACGTGTGCCCACAAGACGACGCCTGTCAGGGAACTCCTGGTATGTTTAACACTATCGTATCACTGCATACACATTTTCTTCAATGGAGCGTTTACACTATGTTCCCGGCAGCGGCCACATCAGTCCCGTTTGTCCGAAACGTAGTGCGCCATAGCATTTAGGCCATTTCCCCCATTTTTGTTTAGTCTTGCCAATTTTTTTCACGGTCTATCATGGTATCCGTGACGGACCGTTGGGTATAATGGTGCCGAATCCCAGAGCTCAATGGCTTCTTCAGATGCCAGTAAGTTCCCTCCCGGCCCGTCACATTCTGACGGGATTCCCTATATTTTCCACGTTCTGGTCAAGGTCTGACGCTTTTTTCACGTTCTGGTAAGGCTTAATTTCTATGGATGAAACGTGGACGCCGGAAAACTTGGAGCACGTTTGTGCACATGGTATGAAAAGGACATCCATATACGAGACAGTGAACGAAAATGATAGCTTCCTTCTCCAGTAACGTGTTGTCGATTGCTAAGGCGCGAATTAAGCTTCTCTGACGGGACTGGATTTTACATACGCCCTCACAGACGCGCGCCGTAATCGTCCCACGCCGTGACGTGCCGTGGCCGAACAAACAAAACGGCTACCACACACCCTAGTTTGCCGTGAAATGCCGGGAATACACATCATTCCCTCCCACGAAGGACCGCCTCATTGTGTCGTTACGGCATTTTACGTACTGACACTTTTTGTCGCATTCATTTCGTTTTATTAGAGCGTGCTTTGTTTCTCATTCAATCCGCGAGTGCCGTGGTAATTATTTTGACATCTTAAAAATCTAGTCGGCATCCACATCAATCACGGCCTTTCACGTTTGCCCTTCCTTTTCGCCCGCTTTGTTTCATCCCATTTTGTCAATCATGGCCGTCTGAAACGGGGCTGTCGTGGCTGCCGGGAACATAGCGTAAACGTAGTTTTACGCATTGCTGTTGCGGATATGCCTCTTTTTGGACATACTCTTTGATTTCTGGAATATGATTATGCTTGATTTACGCAGATACTAATATCTTTTACGTACTAATGCTTGATTTACACACTGCTTCCCTCATTCCCGGATATGTTTGATCTCATTTTCATTATTTGTAATGCCTTCCCTCATACTCATGCTTGAACTGTCCTACTCACATTAAAGCTTGATTTCCGGGACTGTCTTCCTCATACTAATGCTTGATTTATTGAATTGTCTTTGTCATACTAATGCTTGATATCTTTGTCTTCCTCGTACTAATGCTTGATGTCTAGGTGTGCATACTTATGGTAGAAACCATATAAAGCTCGCCGGGGATTACTTTAACAACAGCAGCATCAACACAGCAACAACAACAACAACAACACCAGTAGAAGTCCATGTTTATCATGTAGTTTAAGAAGGAGATATTAATGTTATCACACAAGATAGCAAAAATTGAACATTATCGTTTTATTTGTTTATGAATGAAAACAAAACTAGCGCTTTACAGTCTAGAAAGTGGCACCTACAAGTGGATCATGTTTATACACGTCACCATGCCAACTAACCTTTGGATGTAACCTTTAACCTCGTGATATCGATTTATCCCATGTGTGTAATGTGAGCACTGCAATTCGTTGACCTCTCCGTAACTCGTATACCTTTGAATTCAGTATAACATTTGACCTCTCCGTAGCTCGTTGACCTTTTTAAGAGTTCAGTATAACCTTTGACCTCGTGATATCGATTTATCCCATGTGTGTAATGTGAGCACTGCAATTCGTTGACCTCTCCGTAACTCGTTGACCTTTGTAAGAGTTGAGTATAACCTTTGACCTCTGCGTAACTCGTTGACCTTTTTAAGGGTTCAATATAACCTTTCACATTTATCTTTATTGCTGACCTTTGTAAGAGTTAATTTCCTGTATAGCCTTTGATGACTATATGCGTTACTTATAGACCCTTAATTGTTAGTGTTAAGCATATAACCTTTGACCTTACTATTAATAGTTGCACTTGCGACTGCAATGTTTAATAATTTTCGCCGCCTGTCACTTATTGACCCTTAGAAAGTTGATTAATAATCTTTTACCCCGATCCATCGACGACAATTGTCCCCTTATAGAAACCACGCTCCTATCCCCGGTCGATAGAGTTTAGGGTCAAGTGTAATGCATGCCCGTCTGTTTCCAGGTGTGGTACTCGGCGGAGAATGTATAACATATCCCATGTTGTTCGGAGACGGAGGCGCTAATCTGGTCATTTTGATTTTATCGTGTGTCATACTAATCAGCGTTCTGAAAACGAAAAAGAAAGTTAAAGAGCATCCTAGAGAAGTGACATCAATCAATATTTCAACTCGGGGCTACAGATTCACCAGGGGCAAGAAAGACGCGGCGGCTAGGGCCAAGGAGCAGCCCAGCGATCTCCGCTGGATCTAACATGGTAACGAGATTCCTATCAGTCTCCACAGGATGTAACGTGGTAACGAGGTTCTTATCACTTTCCACGGGATAAAACCATTTGGGAACCTTCGGCATTTTCTGTAAACGAGAAAAGTGTGCCGAATGTTCCCGATTGGGGATATTACGTGGTGACGAGGTTCGAATGAGCCTCCATCGGATCTAATGTGGTGACGAGCAACCCAACAGTTTCCGCCGGATATGACATATCACTGACTCCATTGGATTTAAACTATCGCTGTTAGGACACAAAACAAGGACTTAAATATTGTGTGAAGTTTGGACCCAACTTTTTTTGAGACTCGCTTTTTATTCGACACGTAATTGTACCGTATAAAGTGTTTGAAGTTTCGAAATGATAGCGGCCACTGTGTTCGTTTTGTGTAGAACCCTGTCAATACCAGTGTCAGAGGTTTAGGTTACAGAGGAGTTGATTATGTCTACTTTCATGTGTTTTGAAATATATATCCAAGTGTGCCAAATTGTGAACTTCACTCGGTCATCATAATTCCATCTAACTAAAGTGTGTACGGTGTACAGTTTACAATGTAAAATACACTTTACTTACTATTTCCGGTACGCTGTCAGAATTGTAGTTGTTCTTTTATCAACAATAAAAATCATTGTTGAGATTTTTTGTTGCTTACTTTTATCAATTATAATATGAAAGTTAAAAAAAAAAACGGCCTCGTACTGGTCCATTGGAATAATGCAAATATTACTTTGATTTTACAGCTAACACCATAACACTTACTAACTCGTGGTAACACGAACTATATAATTTCATCAAAGTCTGGTGGTGGATATTAGCTAATAAACTGTAAGGTGTAAAAATGTTCCAAGTAACGATACGAGCTAGTTCGTATCATTCGATTTGCCTTCGTCCATTTGGCATTCATAGTTCATATGAATGCACCTTAAGATAAGTAATCGCTTATTTTGTATGATTGAAAGATTTGGTTATCAACGGAATGCCGTACGAAATGAGTCTTCTCGGGTATTAGCTGTTCAGTCACCTAAAATGGTTACATTTTGGTCAATTCATTATTTTGCATTCTAACGAAGAGAGTATAATCGCTCTGATGAATTCGAATAAGCAGGTGTGATTTGGAGTAACCTTGGAATTTTATTTACAGGTATTGTGGCGTATAACACGTGCATCCCCGCCTGGCAACTAGCCAACTACGCCCTCCTCATCCTCGTTCTCATTTTGTCCGCCTTGGGGCTCGGGCTCATCATTGGCACGCGCGTCAGTCTGCGCAGTGCGCGACTGAAGCTCGAGATGAAGAAGAAAAGTTCATGGCTTAAAGTGCAAGAAGCCATGAGGAGAGGGGGAGGAGGACAAAAACCACCCGCATCCACTGGACCTCCGAAAAACGCTGGCTGGATATAGCGACGGGAGATGTCAGGAAGAATCTAACAGAATATGGTGGTTACCAGGAGGGGCCGATGTGTTGACGTCCTAGTACCATAGCTTTGTAACTAAAATCCTTCTTGCCACATTCCAAGAAGTAGGATAAAAACTGTGACAACAGCACATGCATGCACCAGTTATATATGAATATGTACATTCATATCAAACATGAATAATTCGATAAAAGTTTTGATATATCGCGGCCATGTTGTAAATATGTTTGTAAACACATGGATAACTTTTATGTGTGTCCCAGTGAATTACATGTTATATATAATTGCACTGTACATGTACAAAGTATTTTACCGAAAATAATTCAATTTACGGAACATAAACTGATTCCTTACTGCTTAAAGATTCATTGTTTGTTTGACATTTCTTGGATACATTTATGTTTGCTAATTGTAGTCATTGTTAACATATTGTTTATGTCTGTCACATGTTTAACAAGAAAATGGAGATTATCAAGACGAAATAAATTGCATCTAACATTTTTTTTTCAAAATAAAATCCATTTTATTTATTCCTTGAACAACTAATTAGTATAGCTTTCATCCAGCTTTCTTTGTTTCAAATGACTTTATTTCAAAATACATCGCCAAACCAAACCAAACGAGCACGGGAGAAAATAAGACGATGACACTTTTACGTTCTCAAAACAATGTTTAATCCCACCGCTGCCACCAATTTTACATATGTAAGAGATTCATTGTATTCTGGACTCTCATGAAAAAAGTGTCGATGGCATACGGTTGCGCCATGTCATTCGATATTTTAAACAGCAGCTATGAGCAACCAACTATCTCATAATTGCATTTGGTCAGAAGCGTGCCGGGACGGATGACCTACTTCAATGGTCGTTCGGGTCAGGTATTTTTCTCTCTACATGTACTAAATGAGAAAAATACCTAACAAGACAATATTTCATCAATAGCATGCTAGTTTATTTACAACGTCTCTAAATTTCAAAAAATATATTTTACCATCGCATGATGAAGTTGAATACTACGATTTGTTCAAAGCAATAACCTCGCCCTTAGTGTCAAGGTCAAAAGAGAATATAACAAGTTAAACTACACCTTTATCTAACTAACCAAAATGTCTATGTCTATGTCAAAATCTGTGAGATGACAACATCAATCCATAATTGGTCAGTTAAAGGCTCTTTGGACGATAATATTTCATACGCATTGTTATTATCATTTCATAAATGACTAATATGTACATAAATAAGACTACCATATCCAATACACTTTAAAAGAAATATCAACAAATGACGTCGTCTCATGGTCCTGCGATAAGCCCATCTCGCCTCTCTCTGAGATAACGTTTACGGGTTCTGTTTACGGGTTCTGCTCTTAGGGCTTCAGGGTAAATAAGATATATGAAGAATGTAGTCGGTGGATTCACGCGCCTGAACAACTAACACGCGTGTTTTAACTAACACTTTCATTTTTTCTATATTTTTTCTATAAAACAACCAAATATGGAGATTTTCTTCTAAACACATCATTTGAATACAATGGTCCTTGTAAGTAATAATAATAATAAGTAATTTATACTTTTGTCAACACCATGGGGTGCAAGCCTATATTTAGTTAAGGTTTTAAACTGGCATAAAATGATACAAAGAAAAACGTGTCACAGAATGACAAAAATAAAGTGTTTTACATATTTTAACGCTGTTTATTTGACATTTTAGACAGAAATGAAATAAAATAATAAGATTGAGGAAGCAGCGACATACATATCGTTATGAAAGAACGATTCAAATACAGACAGGGCGTCATATCGTCGTTACGAGATCTGTATGACGTCACCAACAGAAGATACCTTACTGACCGGGAGAACATAACCCAAAATAAACAAGTTTTTAAGTTTTCTCAAACACTATGGCACAAACACGTGCATGTATGTGTCATATCTTCTTCTCTAGTGAAACTCATCACTCGCACACTTAAAACATGGTCGCCGCCATCTTGGAGATAAATCTTCCAGCTTCGAGACGGAAGAGGTAGAAGATCTTCCAGAAGCAGAAGAGCTACAAATCGAGTGCCCGGAAGATACATTCTAGAAGGAGAAGAGTGCAAATCGAGTGGGGCTCTGATTCCCGACCGAAACTTCTCAAGGAAAAGGGAGGTAATTGCTTTAACAGTATACACTGTCATGGCGTCATTGCGATATGGTAAGGGCATTCACGATGGAGCAGACAAGAAAGGACATACACAACGACGCTATAGTCAAGACGACCAGGAGAGACAACCGTGAACGGACACAGAGACTTTAAAAGCATAGCAGAAAAAAATGAAAATAATACAACAGGTATGATGAATGTATTTACCCCCATCCCCACCCTGCCCGACCCCTATTTTCATACGAGACGTAAACATTTTTTCCATTTAAGGTTTCTACTGTAAGAAACATGTATATCCCCTCTCCCCTCACCATATTTCAGCAGGAAGACAGTTATATGACTCGAACTCTGACCGGGTCCGGGGATCTTCGGCAATACTATTTGATAATTCATTGTTTACGTCGTTAGTCTAACCTGTTTATTTCGATAATGGGATTAGACTGGAACAGTTGTGTATGCTCTTATTTTTTTAACGATTTGGTGTGATATTGCTTATTTCCTTGTTTCCAAGACTGATTTCGTGAGTAAACAAATAAAGGAAAATTAAAAATCGTGTTCTGCAATCAAACATTTTCCGAAGGTTGGCCTACATATAACAAATGGTTACTCTCGTTTTTCCTATCACTGTCGACACATTAACAATACATGGAAAAGGCTGTGAAGGGCCGCGATGGCCGAGTGGTTAAGGTGTCCCGACACTTTATCACTAGCCCTCCACCACTTGGTTACGAGTTCGAACCTACGCGAGACAGTTGCCTGGTACTGACCGTAGGTCGGTGGTTTTTCTCCAGGTACTCCGGCTTTCCTCCACCTCCAAAACCAGACACGTCCTTAAAATACCCTGGCTGTTAATAGGACATTAAACAAAATAAACCAAACCAAACCGAAAAAAGGCTGTGACATTTTGTGTAGAGGTTACGCCTCGATACATCAGAAAACTGCAAAACATCTAGATTTAAAGGCCGATTATTCCAATAAAAATCATGTACACAAAATCGTGTACAGTCAGACAAGACGAGAAGTAAGAAGACAGACTGTGATTAAGACAACTACTGCTATAGAGGTGTCGTGTCTTCAGCAACTTAATTTGCGAAATCAACATAGTATTAACCAGTTATAAAAATGAGGGGTACCAGCAGCCACTGTTTTTTTTATCTCAGTTATAGCTTTTCCGAATCTGTAAATCATTGAGTTTTATTCATGTCTTGACATGAAGAAAATTAGTTACAAATTACTATAACGTACATGGCGCGATCGTCATATCTCGGCTGATTCCGAGCGTTCACGGAACTTGCCGAGATGTCGCGATTGGTGTACGGTGAGCGCATCAATCATAGCTGTTTCGTGTTGGCGTCTTGTCGCTTTAGGGCGTTCTCAACCCACTAAAACCCGAGATTTGATAGACGAAAAGGTCTTATACGCCAATTGGACATTTGAACACGCTTATTAGGTACATAGAATGTCATATTGGCGCGTTGGCGCCTTATCGCGGTTTGAAAGCGACATGACGACATTTTATTGAGCTGTCGCGGTATGAGCGACGCACCAAAGCGACAGCACGACAACCCGCCGTAATCAACCACCATATCCAAGCAATAGTCGTGTTTTAAAATAAAGTACATGTTCAATAGACTGTCTTTGCCAATTCACGCATATACAAACAACAACATATTTCATGACATTATTGGTAACATGCGAATTACCGGATATAGATATAAAGTAAAAATGTTTTATCACGTGGTACTCGGATATAACAGTCTATGACACGAACGTTGAATTGTTTAGATAAAGCGAACTTAGGTTTGATATGTTTTACAGCATAAGTTTAAAAGGCACAAGGTCTACTGTGTAACAATATAAACGGTGATCCGCTTATCCTCCTTACTCTGGCGGTACTGTTGACTATTGTTCCACCGTTTTGAGGTTAATGCCGGCAATCCTCCCGATCGTGTTACACTCCACACCATTTTAATTTAATGTAGGTTCGACTGTCGAATCGGTCAAGTTTATAGAAGCCAGTGGAATGATCTGGCCTTAGCAAGAGTTTTGGCATCCTTGTGAAATATGTGTTTGTCCTGATCGGGAAATGAATAGGATTAACGGTATACCGACGGATTAAGGTCAACATGTTTTTGTGTATCGCCAACAATCTTTGGACTCTGTAGCAATAGCCAATACCATGATTATTTAAATTAAATAAGATTAACAATTTCCCTCCGTGATCGTAGGGGCATTATAGCTACAATAAGACCTGTTTTAATTTGGATTACGATCTGTTGAGAAACAACTGGCATATACTGCGGCATATTTATTTTGCACTGAGTCAATCAGAACAGACCGTATCAAGATGGCTGCGATCATCTTGACGGTAGTGTTGTGTGTATTGTCGGTGCCCGGGGGGTTGGGACAGACGTTCCCCACGGGCTGTGCCTACGATGCAACTGATGCCTCTGTTGGTGTTTACAGCTGTGATTTCACCGCCCTCGCCTCATCAACTATAGCTTACAGTAGCTTTTCCAATCCGTACCCACAGCGTCTCCGGATATACAAAATATCCGGAACTATCGGTTCCGGTTCTCCTCTCTTTTCCGGATTTTCCAGCTTCTCCAGCACGAACTTCGATGGGAACTATGTGGCTAGCCTAGAGATTGAGTGTGTTTCCAACACGGACACAACGTTTAGTGCTGGGGCATTCCCGGACATGGGTTATCTACAGGGAGTCACCTTCAAGAACTGTAAATTACTCTCCATTCCGGCCAGCGCATTCGCCGACTTCGGTACCCTCAACTACTTCCGGATCGAAGGCGGAAGTATAGCAGCACTAGATGCTGCTTCCTTCACTGGAGTCAATGTCTCCAAATTGTCTGTTCCCGACCCGTCCGGGGACTTCACCATCAAAAACTGCGCTACCCCCGGAACTTTCCCGGCCACTATGCTGGATCATCTAACGACAACCAAGAAATTTGACTTCAACAACGCCGCTTTGACGGAAGTGACGACAACCACGTTCTCTCTCAACAAGGCCGTGACGTCAATAGTCCTCTCCAACAACGTCATCACCACCCTCACCGATAACGTTTTTGAGGGATTGGACGCCCTTTCCGCCGTCGACATGACGGGCCTACAGTGGACCTGTACCTGTGAGGCGTTGTGGTTCTTGGAGAAATTCAGCACTGCAGGCATAGAAATCGTGGGGGGTCCTGTCTGCAGCTCGCCGGCAGATTATGCAGGTGAGAACTTACAGACATGAATTTGTAATTTATGCGTTACGTATAATTTTTGCATCATATGTGAAAAAACAATAGCGCCACTGTGTAGAAAATATGGTAATGAGACAATAGCTTTAAGATAATGTGGTACTAAATTGGTTTTCTATATAAAGAAACCATAAGTACAACCAACGCTTTCTATGAATCGAGAACATTTAGTTCTCTTATTTTCTTGGTCCAATATTGTATAATTAAATACTTATGTGCGAGACAGGGATCTCAAAACCATGGAGAATATTCTTAAATTGAAATAAATGAGGCTTGTCGAGTGTTCAACAACTTAAAAATCTTATCCCGAATGTTGAGATTACCGTATTACAACCAAGGGGCGACTGGTTTAATTTCTTAGATCCCCTTAAGTTTGCGCGGTTGATGTTTTCACAATAAATGGCATTATTGATGGGACATGATTTAAATGACGTGACGTCATACAATTGTTATTAATCGCGACCCTCGATTCTCGATGACAACCGCCATGCAAGTTAATGTCATATCCAGGTAAAGTCATGTTCTCAAAATGACAATCGGGGTAGTTTGGATTTTTGACAACGAGTATTGGACACGTCTAAAAGGTTTTCTGGCTACATGTAATGAAAGATGCAAGAAAAACGAAACCAAAAATAATGAGTACATCCTTTTTAATGATTGATTTTGATATTTAAGTGATTTCTTTTTAATTTACAGACAAGAGATCCACTAATTACTACAGTGCGTCATGTACGACTACCGATATCTGTAATGGTACCCCAGGTAAGATAGCCAACACATAACAGGTGGTCGTGTACGACTACCGATATCTGTAATGGTACCCCAGGTAAGATAGCCAACACATAACAGGTGGTCATGTACGACTACCGATATCTGTAATGGTACCCCAGGTAAGATAGCCAGCACATAACAGGTGGTCGTGTACGACTACCGATATCTGTAATGATACCCCAGGTAAGATAGCCAGCACATAACAGGTGGTCGGGTTACAGTCCCCCAGACAATAGATCAAGCTAAATTGTTTGTGTCATGTGGGCGTACACAGATCCCATATATGTATGGTTCGATACCCTATATGTATGGTTCGATACCCTATATGTATGGTTCGATACCCTATATGTATGGTTCGATACCCTATATGTATGTTTCGATACGCTCTATGTATGGTTCGATACCCTATATGTATGGTTCGATACCCTATATGTATGGTTCGATACCCTATATGTATGGTTCGATACCCTATATGTATGTTTCGATACGCTCTATGTATGGTTCGATCCCCTATAAATATGGTTCGATACCCTATATGTATGGTTCGATACCCTATATGTATGGTTCGATCCCCTATATGTGTGGTTCGATACCCTATATGTATGGTTTGATACCCTATATGTATGGTTCGATACCCTATATGTGTGGTTCGATACCCTATATGTATGGTTAGATACCCTATATGTATGGTTCGATACCCTATATGTGTGGTTCGATACCCTATATGTATGGTTTGATACCCTATATGTGTGGTCGATACCCTATATGTATGGTTCGATACCCTATATGTATGGTTCGATACCCTATATGTATGGTTCGATACCCTATATGTATGGTTCGATACCCTATATGTATGGTTCGATACACTATATGTATGGTTCGATACCCTATATTTATGGTTCGATACCCTATATGTTTAGTTCGATACCCTATATGTATGGTTCGATACCCTATATGTATGGTTCGATACCCTATATGTATGGTTCGATACCCTATATGTATGGTTCGATACCCTATATGTATGTTATGATACCCTATATGTATGGTTCGATACCCTATATGTATGGTTCGATACCCTATATTTATGGTTCGATACCCTATATGTATGGTTCGATACCCTATATGTATGGTTCGATACCCTATATGTATGGTTCGATACCCTATATTTATGGTTCGATACCCTATATGTATGGTTCGATACCCCTATATGTGTGGTTCGATACCCTATATGTATGGTTAGATACCCTATATGTATGGTTCGATACCCTATATGTGTGGTTCGATACCCTATATGTATGGTTTGATACCCTATATGTGTGGTCGATACCCTATATGTATGGTTCGATACCCTATATGTATGGTTCGATACCCTATATGTATGGTTCGATACCCTATATGTATGGTTCGATACCCTATATGTATGGTTCGATACCCTATATGTATGGTTCGATACCCTATATTTATGGTTCGATACCCTATATGTTTAGTTCGATACCCTATATGTATGGTTCGATACCCTATATGTATGGTTCGATACCCTATATGTATGGTTCGATACCCTATATGTATGGTTCGATACCCTATATGTATGTTATGATACCCTATATGTATGGTTCGATACCCTATATGTATGGTTCGATACCCTATATTTATGGTTCGATACCCTATATGTATGGTTCGATACCCTATATTTATGGTTCGATACCCTATATGTATGGTTCGATACCCTATATTTATGGTTCGATACCCTATATGTTTAGTTCGATACCCTATATGTATGGTTCGATACCCTATATGTGTGGTTCGATACCCTATATGTATGGTTCGATACCCTATATGTATGGTTCGATACCCTATATGTATGGTTCGATACCCTATATGTATGGTTCGATACCCTATATTTATGGTTCGATACCCTATATGTTTAGTTCGATACCCTATATGTATGGTTCGATACCCTATATGTATGGTTCGATACCCTATATGTATGGTTCGATACCCTATATGTATGGTTCGATACCCTATATGTATGTTATGATACCCTATATGTATGGTTCGATACCCTATATGTATGGTTCGATACCCTATATTTATGGTTCGATACCCTATATGTATGGTTCGATACCCTATATTTATGGTCCGATACCCTATATGTATGGTTCGATACCCTATATTTATGGTTCGATACCCTATATGTTTAGTTCGATACCCTATATGTATGGTTCGATACCCTATATGTGTGGTTCGATACCCTATATGTATGGTTCGATACCCTATATGTATGGTTCGATACCCTATATGTGTGGTTCGATACCCTATATGTATGGTTCGATACCCTATATGTGTGGTTCGATACCGTCTATGTATGGTTCGATACCCTATATGTGTGGTTCGATACCCTATATGTATGGTTCGATACCCTATATGTATGGTTCGATACCCTATATGTATGGTTCGATACCCTATATGTATGGTTCGATACCCTATATGTATGGGTCGATACCCTATATGTATGGTTCGATACCCTATATGTATGGTTCGATACCCTATATGTATGGTTCGATACCCTATATGTATGGTTCGATACCCTATATGTATGGTTCGATACCCTATATGTATGGTTCGATACCCTATATGTATGGTTCGATACCCTATATGTATGGTTCGATACCCTATATGTATGGTTCGATACCCTATATGTATGGTTCGATACCCTATATGTGTGGTTCGATGCCCTATATGTATGGGTCGATACCCTATATGTATGAGTCGATACCCTATATGTATGGTTCGATACCCTACATGTATGGTTCGATACCCTATATGTATGGTTCGATACCCTATATGTATGTTATGATACCCTATATGTATGGTTCGATACCCTACATGTATGGTTCGATACCCTATATGTATGGTTCGATACCCTATATGTATGGTTCGATACCTTATATGTATGGTTCGATACCCTATATGTATGGTTCGATACCCTATATGTATGGTTCGATTCCTTATATGTATGGTTCGATACCCTATATGTATGGTTCGATACCCTATATGTGTGGTTCGATACCCTATATGTATGGTTCGATACCCTATATGTATGGTTCGATACCCTATATGTATGGTTCGATACCCTATATGTATGGTTCGATACCCTATATTTATGGTTCGATACCCTATATGTTTAGTTCGATACCCTATATGTATGGTTCGATACCCTATATGTATGGTTCGATACCCTATATGTATGGTTCGATACCCTATATGTATGGTTCGATACCCTATATGTATGTTATGATACCCTATATGTATGGTTCGATACCCTATATGTATGGTTCGATACCCTATATTTATGGTTCGATACCCTATATGTATGGTTCGATACCCTATATTTATGGTCCGATACCCTATATGTATGGTTCGATACCCTATATTTATGGTTCGATACCCTATATGTTTAGTTCGATACCCTATATGTATGGTTCGATACCCTATATGTGTGGTTCGATACCCTATATGTATGGTTCGATACCCTATATGTATGGTTCGATACCCTATATGTGTGGTTCGATACCCTATATGTATGGTTCGATACCCTATATGTGTGGTTCGATACCGTATATGTATGGTTCGATACCCTATATGTGTGGTTCGATACCCTATATGTATGGTTCGATACCCTATATGTATGGTTCGATACCCTATATGTATGGTTCGATACCCTATATGTATGGTTCGATACCCTATATGTATGGGTCGATACCCTATATGTATGGTTCGATACCCTATATGTATGGTTCGATACCCTATATGTATGGTTCGATACCCTATATGTATGGTTCGATACCCTATATGTATGGTTCGATACCCTATATGTATGGTTCGATACCCTATATGTATGGTTCGATACCCTATATGTATGGTTCGATACCCTATATGTATGGTTCGATACCCTATATGTATGGTTCGATACCCTATATGTGTGGTTCGATGCCCTATATGTATGGGTCGATACCCTATATGTATGAGTCGATACCCTATATGTATGGTTCGATACCCTACATGTATGGTTCGATACCCTATATGTATGGTTCGATACCCTATATGTATGTTATGATACCCTATATGTATGGTTCGATACCCTACATGTATGGTTCGATACCCTATATGTATGGTTCGATACCCTATATGTATGGTTCGATACCTTATATGTATGGTTCGATACCCTATATGTATGGTTCGATACCCTATATGTATGGTTCGATTCCTTATATGTATGGTTCGATACCCTATATGTATGGTTCGATACCCTATATGTATGGTTCGATACCTTATATGTATGGTTCGATACCTTATATGTATGGTTCGATACCCTATATGTATGGTTCGATACCCTATATGTATGGTTCGATACCCTATATGTATGGTTCGATACCCTATATGTATGGTTCGATACTCTATATGTATGGTTCGATACCGTATATGTATGGTTCGATACCGTACATGTATGGTTCGATACCCTACATGTATGGTTCGATACCCTACATGTATGGTTCGATACCCTATATGTATGGTTTGTTATCCTGTATGTATGAGTCGATACCCTATATGTATGTTCGATCCCCCTATATGTATGGTTCGATACCCTATATGTATGGTTCGATACCCTATATGTATGGTTCGATACCCTATATGTATGGTTCGATACCCTATATGTATTGTTCGATACCCTACATGTATGGTTCGATACCCTATATGTATGTTATGATACCCTATATGTATGGTTCGATACCCTATATGTATGGTTCGATATCCTATATGTATGGTTGGATACCCTATATGTATGTTCGATATCCTATATGTATGGTTCGATACCGTATATGTATGGTTCGATACCCCATATGTCTGGTTCGATACCCTATATGTATGGTTGGATACCCTATATGTATGGTTCGATACCCTATATGTATGGTTCGATACCCTATATGTATGGTTCGATACCCTATATGTGTGGTTCGATACCCTATATTTATGGTTCGATACCCTATATGTTTAGTTCGATACCCTACATGTATGGTTCGATACCCCATATGTCTGGTTCGATACCCTATATGTATGGTTCGATACCCTATATGTATGGTTGGATACCCTATATGTATGGTTCGATACCCTATATGTATGGTTCGATACCCTATATGTATGGTTCGATACCCTATATGTATGGTTCGATACCCTATATGTATGGTTCGATACCCTATATGTATGGTTCGATATCCTATATGTATGTTAGATACCCTATATGTATGGTTCGATACCCTATATGTATGGTTCGATACCCTATATGTGTGGTTCGATACCCTATATGTATGGTTCGATATCCTATATGTGTGGTTCGATACCCTATATGTATGGTTCGATACCCTATATGTATGGTTCGATACCCTATATGTATGGTTCGATACCCTATATGTATGGTTCGATACCCTATATCTATGGTTCGATACCCTATATGTATGGTTCGATACCCTATATGTGTGGTTCGATACCCTATATGTATGGGTCGATACCCTATATGTATGGTTCGATACCCTATATGTGTGGTTCGATACCCTATATGTATGGTTCGATACCCTATATGTATGGTTCGATACTCTATATGTATGGTTCGATACCCTATATGTATGGTTAGATACCTTATATGTATGGTTCGATACGCCATATGTATGGTTCGATCCCCTATATGTATGGTTCGATACCCTATATGTATGGTTCGATCCCCTATATGTATGGTTCGATATCTATATGTATGGTTCGATACCCTATATGTATGGTTCGATACCCTATATGTATGTTATGATACCCTATATGTCTGGTTCGATACCCTATATGTATGGTTCGATACCCTATATGTATGGTTCGATACTCTATATGTATGGTTCGATACCGTATATGTATGGTTCGATACCGTACATGTATGGTTCGATACCCTATATGTATGGTTCGATACCCTATATGTATGGTTCGATACCCTATATGTATGGTTCGATACCCTATTTGTATGGTTCGATACATTATATGCAGGGTTCCGTATTTCGGATGAGTATTGCATCAATATTGCCCAATAATTAACTATACTATCAATAACAATTTGGTTGAGCAATTGATCAATACTGCCCAATGACCAACGACATCAATGTAAAATAGTTTAGATACTTTGAGTAATGAATCAATATTGTCCAATGAACAACAAAACCAGTATAACATATATTAGATACTTGGATTGAGTAATGGATCAATATTTCCCAATGAATCAGACAACTAGGCTTGCGAATAAGTACATGCACTGTTTGTTTTTCAGGTATTGTGATGGGGTCCTCCTGTATGACTGTTTACCAATTAGTCAGCTACAGTGTCCTCTTAGTAACGCTCGTGCTCTCGTGCGTGGCTCTAGGACTGGTCTGCAATACCCGGAAACAACTTACCAATAACAAGAACAAACTCAAGAACAAGAAGAATAGCTCGTGGAACAAGGTCCAGGACGCCCTGAAACGAGGCGGCAACACCGGGCAAAAACCTCCCGCTAAAACAAACGCTCCAAAGGGCAAGGGCTGGGTGTAACCAAAGCGAGGCTCGTGACGTCATGTATTCGGGCAAATATCAATTAATAATTATAAAAATTTTCATTTGTATGCCGCCCTTCCTAGTGTTAAAACTTTCAGGTTAAACACCAATAATCATTAAGATTCTTTTGTCGAAATACGTAATAATGTTCTGTATATATCAGTATTATGTTGTAGAACGTGAATTTATAATTCTGAGTCGTTTACTATGATCAGGATTCACCTGGCAAAGCGGTGCGCAATGTAAATATTTCCTTTTCCAAAACAAAATGAAATTAGAAAATACTTACCCATTCATTGAATTCACTATCATGTATTAAGTGTATATCACGCTCCACTCTCTCTTCAAGAACTCCATTTCTACTATTTATATATTTTATTGTTTGTTTGTTTGTAAAATAAAATGATGAAAATGCTAATTTAGTTGTGTTTTACTTTCAAGCGTAATATAGAGATGTCAATATCGCTAATTTTTAGATACTGATCTTGTTGTTAACATCATACATCCACAACTGGTTGTGACTGATGATGCGTACAAAAAGACACCAAACAACAAAGACAATTGACAAAAGAAATCGAACAACTGGAAAAGACATCAAACCTTCACTTTGATGGACTTTTCTCCTTTCCTTTCGTATGTGTTTTTATTGTCACCTGACATAAATACGCAATGATAAAATATATAACGTGTCAACACACAATGATACAATATATCACAGCCTCAACACACAATGATACAATATATCACAGCGACAACACACAACGATACAATATATCACAGCATCAACACACAACGATACAATATATCACAGCGTCAACACACAACGATACAATATATTAAAGGGTCAACACACAACGATACAATATATCACAGCATTAACAAATAACGATACAATATCTCACAGCGTCAACACACACCGATACAATATATCACAGCGTCAACACACAACGATACAATATATCACAGCAACAACACACAACGATACAATATATCACAGCATCAACACACAACGATACAATATATCACAGCCTCAACACACAACGATACAATATATCACAGCGTCAACACACAACGATACAATATATTAAAAGGTTAAACACAACGATACAATATATCACAGCCTCAACACCCAACGATACAATATATCACAGCGTCAACACACAACGATAAATATATTACAGCGTCAACACACAACGATAAATATATCACAGCGTCAACACACAACGATACAATATATTAAAGGGTCAACACCCACGATACAATATACTACAGCGTCAACACACAACGATACAGTATATCGCAGCGTCAACACACAACGATACAATATATCACAGCGTCAACACACAACGATACAATATATCACAGCGTCAACACGCAACGATAAATATATATCACAGCGTCAAAACAACGATACAATATCTCACAGCGTCAACACACAACGATACATTATAACACAGCGTCAACACACAACGATACAATATATCACAGCGTCAACACACAATGATACAATATATCACAGCGTCGACACAGCGATACAATATACCACAGCGTCAACTCACAACGATACAATATACCACAGCGTCAACTCACAATGATACAATATATCACAGCGTCAACTCACAACGATAAAATATATCACAGCGTCAACAAACAACGATGCAATATATCACAGCGTCAACTCACAACAATACAATATATCACAGCGTCATCACACAACGATACAATATATCACAGCGTCAACACACAACGAAACAATATAGCACAGCGTCAACTCACAATGATATAATATATCACAGCGTCGACACAGCGATACAATATACCACAGCGTCAACTCACAACGATACAATATAGCACAGCGTCAACTCACAATGATACAATAAATCACAGCGTCAACTCACAACGATACAATATACCACAGCGTCAACTCACAATGATACAATATATCACAGCGTCAACACACAATGATACAATACATCACAGCGTCAACTCACAACGATACAATATATCACAGCGTCAACTCACAACGATACAATATACCACAGCGTCAACTCACAATGATACAATAAATCACAGCGTCAACTCACAACGATATAATATATCACAGCGTCAACACATACCGATACAATATATCACAGCGTCAACATAGAGATACAATACACCATGGCGTCAACACACAACGATACAATACACCATGGCGTCAACACACAGCGATACAATATATCACAGCATCAACACACAGCGATACAATATATCACAGCGTCAACACATACCGATACAATATATCACAGCGTCAACATAGAGATACAATACACCATGGCGTCAACACACAACGATACAATACACCATGGCGTCAACACACAGCGATACAATATATCACAGCGTCAACACATAACGATACATTATATCACAGCGTCAACATATCGATACAATACACCATGGCGTCAACACACAACGATACATCACAGCGTCAACACACAACGATACAATAGATCACAGTGTCAACACACAACGATACAATATATCACAGCGTCAACACACAACAATACAATAGATCACAGTGTCAACACACAACGGTACAATATATCACAGCGTCAACTTACAATGATACAATATATCACAGCGACAACACACAACGATACAATTCAACATGGAACGAAGGTAAAGATGACTCCAATAATATCTCACAAATGATTATATGTAACTAACCAGAGCTTTGGAGAATTTCCTATGAAGAGCGAGAAATATTGGCGTACTATGAATCCCACCCGATTTCTCTCCACCCCTGACCCCCTAGTCAGTCTGTTTCCCACATCTTTCCTCACACAAACATCTGCTGTAGGGCCAAGACGGACTTACACAAACAACTACCGCGTGGGCAATACGAACGCACAAAATGCGGGCATCTCGGTGAAGGCTATTATCACTTTTCCAGTTTACGAAGATCAGTTAATACCTTATAAGAAGGGTGCAAAGGTGCTATAAACAAACAAATGTTGTGTAAAGGTGACACCAGTATCTCACGAACAAGATAACACAAAGCTTTGCATTGCGTAGGAAGGTGTGGTAAATGGCTTATTATCAGCCTCACCCTCTTTCTCTCCAACCCTAACTCCAGTCCAGTCAGCGGGGCCAACTGGAGTTGCACAAACAACAACAGCGGGGCCAATATCGCCTAACACAAACAACATCAGCGGGACTAATACGGCCTTACACAAACAACAACAGCGGGACTAATACGGCCTTACACAAACAACAACAGCGGGACTAATACGGCCTTACACAAACAACAACAGCGGGACTAATACGGCCTTACACAAACAACAACAGCGGGACTAATACGGTCTTACATAAACAACAACAGCGGGGCTAATACGGCCTTACACAAACAACAACAGCGGGACTAATACGGCCTTACACACACAACAACAGCGAGACCAATACGGCCTTACACAAACAGCAACAGCGGGGCCAATATGACCTTACACAAACAACATCAGCGGGACTAATACGCCCTTACACAAACAACAACAGCGGGACTAATACGGCCTTACACAAAAAACAACAGCGGGACTAATACGGCCTTACACAAACAACAACAGCGGGACTAATACGGCCTTACACAAACAACAACAGCGGGACTAATACGGTCTTACATAAACAACAACAGCGGGGCCAATACGGCCTTACACAAACAACAACAGCGGGACTAATACGGCCTTACACACACAACAACAGCGAGACCAATACGGCCTTACACAAACAGCAACAGCGGGGCCAATATGACCTTACACAAACAACAACAGCGGGACTAATACGGCCTTACACAAACAACAACAGCGGGACTAATACGGCCTTACACACACAACAACAGCGGGACTAATACGGCCTTACACACACAACAATAGCGGGGCCAATATGACCTTACACACACAACAACAGCGGGGCCAACATGACCTTACACAAACAACAACAGCGGGGCCAATATGACCTTACACAAACAACAACAGCGGGACTAATACGGCCTAACACAAACAACAACAGCGGGACTAATACGGCCTTACAGAAACAACAACAGCGGGGCCAATATGGCCTTACACACACAACAACAGCGGGACTAATACGGCCTTACACAAAAAACAACAGCGGGGCCAATATGGCCTAACACAAACAACAACAGCGGGACTAATACGGCCTTACAGAAACAACAATAGAGGGGCCAATATGACCTTACACAAACAACAACAGCGGGACTAATATGGCCTTACACAAACAACAACAGCGGGGCCAATACGGACTTCATACAAACAACAACGGAGCTAATACGGGCTTACACAAACAACAATAGCAACATTGCAAACTGACACAAATAACAACAGCGAGGCCAATACCAACTTACACAAACAACAACAGCTAGGTCAATACCAAATTACACAAACAACAACTGCGTGGTCAATACCAACTTACACAAACAACAACTGCGAGGTCAATACCAACTTACACAAACAACAATAGATTCCTTGCAAACTGACACAAATAACAACAGCGAGGTCAATACCAACTCACACAAACAACAACAGCGAGGTCAATACCAACTTACACAAACAACAACTGCGAGGTCAATACCAACTTACACAAACAACAACTGCGAGGTCAATACCAACTTACACAAACAACAACTGCGAGGTCAATACCAACTTACACAAACAACAACTGCGAGGTCAATACCAACTTACACAAACAACAATTGCGAGGTCAATACCAACTTACACAAGCAACAACTGCGAGGTCAATACCAACTTACACAAACAACAACAACGAGGTCAATACCAACTCACACAAACAACAACAGCGAGGTCAATACCAACTTATACAATCAACAACAGTAGGGCCAATACCAACTTAAACAAACAACAACAGCGGTACAAATAAATATCAAACAAATAACTACGACATGGTTATTACGATCTAGGTCAGCTACATAAGGGAAAGTTTCACCTCACGTCGAATCTAACAAGTTGATATTCTCGTTGAATTGTACATATAACAAGTACATTGCCATTTCTTATTTTATATAATTTCAGTTAATCCTTTATTTCTGGTTAATCCAGCTATAATATTTGTATTCGATCGATCGATCGATCCCTTTGACAAGTTGATTATAGGGTTAACCTAATCTCGGGTCACGCCTCCGTCGATAAAGGACAATCTTAATCTGATAATCCCTGAGTACAATACACAGATTTAAAATGATTGGCATTGTCCCTAATTCTGTAACAGCGGTATTGCTTCGCTGTAATATACGGGGTAGTTACGTGGGAAGATGGACGCTTAAACGTTAACAGTGTTGACATCATAGTTCCGTCATTATCTGTTACCCGGATGGACATAACGGCTAACGGGCCATCAGCAAACTTCTCTGTTCACACAGAGTGAAAAGTATTGGATTATCAGGTCTTCTAAAGGAAGGTTGAAGACTTTTCATCCTCTACCAGACGTTTGAGAACTTTCTGTCGGCCATGGCTGCTTCAGTACTGGTGTTGTTGATTGTCGGTGTCACCGTGACGCTTGCGGTAGATCCTCAGGGATGTACCTACGATTCTACTCTCAAAGAGTATACGTGCAATGCCCGCAGCTGGTCGCCCCCTCTAGTGTACTCAGACTTCGACAATGTACCACAGGTACTTAAACTGATTGAAATTGACGGAGCGCTTTCTTACACGGGTCCAGCTACATTTAGTGGATTCGAAAATGTAAACACGGCATTGTTTGATGGTAACATCGTGCCCGCTCTTCACATACGATGTGTCTCCGGCGGGTCGCTCATCATGTATAACGGGACTTTTGCCAATATGGATTGGGTGAAAGAGCTCCGGATCTTTGATTGTATGATCCTTTCAATCCCTGATGATGTTTTCAGCAGTTTTGGGACCCTGAATTATTTCAGCATTGATGGAGGTTCTATCAGCAACATGGGATTCAACTGTTTCAACGGGGTCAACATAGAGAGAATGAACAGCGTCCCGGAACCGCTCGGTATGTTAGCTCTTCGGAACACCCAGATAACATCCGGTGGTCTTGCAAATGGCGTACTGTATTCGCTGGCTAATGTTTCCACGATAATCCTAGACAACATCCACGTGCGAGTGATCCAGAAGGACATGTTCCAGGCTTCCACCAAGGTCACACATATCTCAATGAAGAATAATCCCTTCATCGCCCTCCCCGCAGACATGTTTGATAAAACTACCTCCCTGACGACCCTTGAAATCTCCGGGATAGATTGGGTCTGCACCTGCCCGAACCTGTGGATCTGGAGTTTCCTATCCACACACAACGTTTCCCTGACCGGAGACATCGTGTGTGCAAGCCCCACGGCTAGTAAGTATAGCGTCAATGCTAAAAACAGAATCAGCCCGTTGGTCTTTTCTCTCACACAATCTGTTAATCAAATGTTCCATCGTTTAACATTAAGCCTATGACATCAAACTGATAACAGGTTTAAAGGAAATTTGTTTAAAAGGGGAAACGGTAGTGTTAATTAGCAATGTGTGAGGTAAGTGGCGAGTGTTGCTGAGTACGTTGTTTGGTCATACTGAATGACCTGTCGTTTTGACCTTCAACATTTAAGGGGCCCGGTGGCCGAGTGGTTAAGGTGTCCCGACACTTTATCATTAGTCCTCAACCTCTGGGTTGCGTGTTCGAAACCTATTTGGGTACTGACCCTAGGCCGGTGGTTTTTCTCCGGGTACTCCGGCTTTCCTCCACCTCAAAAACCTGGCACGTCCTTAAATGACACTGGCTGTTAATAGGACGTTAAACTATAAACAAACCAAACCTTCAACATCGTTCTTTCTTCTTGCCAATATTCCCTAACTTGAATGGAGACTCCTGGTTATTAACTTTCAACATAACTTATCGGTAAAACGTCTTAATTTTCCGTAATTACAAAAAAGTCCAATAGAAAGAGCGATTTCAGGTACCGGTACTTAGTGTGTTATTTTCTGAGGACTGAATACCAGTATATATTTTAAACATTCTATCAACAGCTATGGTCATTTATGGATGGTCTCCCCGTGTGTGTGATTCAGATACACGTGTGTATTGTATTAATGTGTGTTTTGGGAGAGTCCGGTTTGTTCGTGTTTGTATCCGAGTGTCAGCGCGATACTAACGTCACCTTACCAATGTTCTCTCTGCGAAATGAAAGTCACGTCCTAGTCACGTCCTAGACGTGTATGCTGCACCTGGATACTACCCTAAATATGGAAAACGTCGACTTTCCTGGAATTAAATGAAAGGTTATTTCAGTTAAACAAGTGCACTTTGTAAGGAGGTTTCTGTTTTAATGATTGTGTGTTGTGCGATTGTCGACAAGGCCGTGTGAGAATGTTTACGTGTCTGTTTTCTTTATGAACTTACAGTTACTATGTACATTGTATTTATTTTGTTTCAGATTTAAGAGCTGCCGAGTACTACAAACAGCAATGTGATACAACATCAGCCTGCGGGGACGACACGGGTACGTACACATTCGTGTCTCATAAACGGAGACGGAGGTACATGTCTCACAGATAGGAACACGCGCCCCATCCTTCTACATATACATGTCTCACAGACAGGAACACGTGCTCCATCCTTCTACATATACATGTCTCACAGATAGGAACACGTGTCCCACCTTCTACATATACATGTCTCACAGACAGAGATAGAGGAACACGTGTTCCATCCTTCTACATATACATGTCTCACAGATAGGAACACGTGTCCCATCCTTCTACATATACATGTATCACAGACAGGAACACGTGTCCCATCCTTCTACATATACCTGTCTCACAGACAGGAACACGTGTCCCATCCTTTTACGTATACATGTCTCACAGACAGGAACACGTGTCCCATCCTTCTACATATACGTGTCTCACAGATAGGAACACGTGTCCCATCATTCTACATATACATGTCTCACAGATAGGAACACGTGTCCCATCCTTCTACATATACATGTCTCACAGATAGGAACACGTGTCCCATCATTCTACATATACCCGTCTCACAGACAGGAACACGTGTCCCATCCTTCTACATATACATGTCTCACAGAGAGGAACACGTGTCCCATCCTTCTACATATACATGTCTCACAGATAGGAACACGTGTCCCATCATTCTACATATACATGTCTCACATACAGAGGAACACGTGCCCCGTCCTTCTACATATACATGTCTCACAGATAGGAACACGTGTCCCATCATTCTACAGATACATGTCTCACAGATAGGAACACGTGTCCCATCCTTCTACATATACATGTCTCACAGATAGAGGAACACGTGTCCCATCCTTCTACAGATACGTGTCTCACAGACAGGAACACGTGTCCCATCATTCTACAGATACATGTCTCACAGATAGGAACACGTGTCCCATCATTCTACATATACATGTCTCACAGAGATAGAGGAACACGTGTCCCATCCTTCTACATATACATGTCTCACAGACAGGAACACGTGTCCCATCCTTCTACATATACCCGTCTCACAGATAGGAACACGTGTCCCATCCTTCTACATATACATGTCTCACAGACAGAGATAGAGGAACACGTGTCCCATCCTTCTACATATACATGTCTCACAGACAGGAACACGTATCCCATCCTTCTACATATACCCGTCTTACAGACAGGAACACGTGTCCCATCCTTCTACATATACGTGTCTCACAGATAGGAACACGTGTCCCATCCTTCTACATATACATGTCTCACAGACAGGAACACGTGTACCATCATTCTACATATACATGTCTCACAGACAGGAACACGTGTCCCATCCTTCTACATATACGTGTCTCACAGATAGGAACACGTGTCCCATCCTTCTACATATACATGTCTCACAGATAGGAACACGTGTCCCATCCTTCTACATATACATGTC
This sequence comes from Pecten maximus, assembly GCF_902652985.1. NCBI lineage: Eukaryota > Metazoa > Mollusca > Bivalvia > Pectinida > Pectinidae > Pecten > Pecten maximus. Next base: position 21,735,026 of record NC_047030.1, on the reverse strand, counting down.
TCACAGACGGGAACACGTGCTCCATCCTTCTTCATATACATGTCTCACAGACGGATATAGAGGAACACGTGTCCCATCCTTCTAGTAAATCTACATATACATGTCTCACAGATAGGAACACGTGCTCCATCCCTCTACATATACATGTCTCACAGACAGAGAAGCACGTGTCCCATCTTTTGATACGTACCTGTTTCACACACACAGACAGCGAAGCACGTGCCCCATCCTTCTGCATGCATACGTCTCAGAGACAGATAAGCAGGTATTCCATCATTCTACCGGTCTCATTGACAAGCAAATACCTGTCACATCCTTATCCTCTTTGTTTGTTGTAGTTAATTAATACATGTCCTTTATGTTACAGGTGTTGTCATTGGTACCTACTGTTACGTCATTTCCGATATCGTGTTCCACGGGGTACTGTTGATTACATTTATCATCGCTCTGATAGCCTTCGCCATGACCGTCCACCTCAAACGGCAGACAGGCGACCAGAAACCAGGCGGCAGACCGAAAAGGGGTGACCGGAAAGCGAGCGGAAGTACCTGGAAAAAGGTTGGCGGATCCAAGAAAGGCGAACCCAGGAAAGGCGAATCGATGGCTTAACGCACACTTTGCTCGAGTGGTATCAAACTTTCAAACATTTTTCGTGGGCAGGAGGTTCTGTCTTCAATTATTCAATTGAATGCTTTTAAGACTGGCAAGCACAATGAATTTAATTCTAAGTAATGGCATATAAAAACGAAACAGTTTTTTTTTAATGGATCTCAGTTGTTCATTAAACGTACGGCAGAAAGAACTACATTTCTTTGCGGCTTTATCAAAACTTTGAATGTGAATACAGTGAACAAGTTATTGATTTTTTTCCTACACACTTTAACATCGGTCGGACGATAAAAAGATATGGTGTTTCATGTTCATGAATCCGGAAACGTGTTATGTTAAATCAAACACGTTTTTAGTATGTTACAATAATACTGACATGCCTCCACACTCTGTCCCTCCAGCCTTCGCCCAAATAGGTCCTTCGTTATACTTTGTTAATGACATTAAGTCAATTGGCTGATGTTACGAAATGAGCGAAATGCTCACGTGAGATATTTATTCCGCACTAATGCCAAATTGTTTAAAAAATCGAATAAGATTATCATTATCATTTAATAAAATCGCAAAGTTTCTTTATTTTTTGTTTGTTCGTAGCTTTTTTTAAGGAGTAATTCTTGCAGCCGTAAATATGGCTGTTTCTTCTAATGGATCACAGAGTCATTATTGAAATAATAATGATAATTATTATCGCTATATTACAACCACATAGCCTTGGTTATATAATTTTAGCAACCACCCAATGTCTTTCTCAACTCCCTGGGGAGCGTACAGCTGGAGCTGCCATTCCGGCACCAACAGCTTACACACAAAATTTTCTTGCACTGCCGTTCTACGTACTCATTTACAGCTGAGTAAAGTATCGTGTTAAAGGATACAACATAGCGCCCATGTAGGGACTCGAACTAGCGAACCTTTGATCACGTAGCCCTGCGTCCTACCAGAACACCATGCATCCGCAACTTAATTTAACCTGCACTGAAAGGCATACATACACCTATTAACAAAACCAATATCACTAGAAATTTTAAACTTCTCTCTAGTCAACTACGGGACATTAGGGTCGCTCAAACACGCCTAGTTTTATAAAAGAAAAAAACCCGCCATTTTGAGCTTTCGATCTAAAGTTACAGACATTTATTACATTTTTACCAGTGAAATATCGAAAAACACTCAATCTATACAAGTTTTCTGATATTTTTCACTCTTTTTTTTATTTGACTAATCAAATCACAAAAAGCTTATCCGGCATATTTTGCTATAAAAATGTAATTCACTCGTGCAGCTAATGTTTTGATATTTTTCCACTCGTGAAAAAAATCAGAAATTAGCCCCACCAGTAATATATATTTGTTATTACTAAAGACGCTGTTAGATATCCTCTATATATTCGCTTTATTATATACAACTTTAGATTCCATACCCAATCTAATAACACTAAATAATTAAAACTGTGCTAAATATGGAAATCCTGATATGATATAGAACACATTGTTCCGAACTGTTAAAAATGCTTATGTAATCATAAATGTTATGTGTATATAATGATACGTTATATATATCATAGATATTAGGTGAATATGATAATAAGTTCACATTGTACAATGTTTATGTGGTATGGTGCAGCATCCATCTGTCAATCAGCATTTTCCTTTCACTGGAATCACTGGTTGATATCTATGGGGCGCCGTTTTACTATTTATTCCCAGATCTAGGTCGTAATGACTTCTGTGATGTATCCTGGGTTTGGCGATGATCTTGTGGCGGTACACGACTTCCTTCCGGTTGCGCAATGAACTGAATATTATTGACACTACAAAGTGATGTTGTAAAAACGCACTGTTTTAACACAGGTTTTTGACAACTATTTACAGGTTTGTCGTGTCAGTTACACTGAGGGGAATTGCACTAGCTTGCATCATCATTCCTCCAAAGTTTTAAAAGCCCAGTTGAGTTTGTATATACATAATGTTCAGATATACTTAGATGGTGTTCATAAAAACGATTTCCGTGGATGGTATATATCCAGTGCAGATTTAGCCTGTCATTAAAGCAATTCTTTTAACAACAGGTTTCAAAAATGTAACACCCGGGGCCCTCTTTTTCCCCCCAGTATGTGCACTTTCAATAGTGAAATTTTTCATATTAACGGCCTTTAGTTTTACATACATCGAAGGTCGCATGGGTTAAATATGTACCAATGTAACAAGAAAAACTGTTACTTTATTCAACGAATAATAACGCCTAGTTTCCATTTATAACGCGGATGATCTTTGCATTATTACGCGTTTGTTACGCGATATAACGCGAAAAAGTATACAGTATTTTCTCCTACGAAAATTACCCAAACCGGCAAACATTTTATAAACCGCCAACTTAGATGATAGATATCCCCGACTGTTACCAGGTACACCATCAATGCATACAAAGGGACGCTTTCGTGAACAGTCCGCTACTATTTGCATAATAATAAAATCTGAGAGTTGACTGCATCAATGGACTTCATTCCTTTCATCAATTATGTACAATATACTGCCAAGCTGTCCATAAGCCCAAGAGGATTAGAAAACAAGTTTTCCAGTCGATATATCTATAATAGTCTATTGATAACATGCATTTAGATAAAATATGTAAATGTTGCTCCCAGCGATGCGATCACTATACGTGAATCTTAATCAATCTTTTAAGTATCAAAATAACACGGTAATTAGCCGGAACACGCCGGAGTGAGACTTTAAAGATACGTGAGATGATTGATAAGTTGCCTGCCTCATATTGAAGAATTTGAATTTTCGCAGGACATATTGTATTATTTTTCAACATAATCACCTTCAGTATCTATACACTTTTGCCAGCGGTGTTTAAGAACCTCAATGCCACTATTATAGAACTCCTTTTTCTTGGCTGTTCAAAAAGTCATCCAGTGCATGTTAGGGTTAAGTTAAGTGTTAGGGTGCCTGAAATAGCTGTTTTCAGGTTGGAAATAGATGAAACTCTGATTGATCGAGATCAGGTGAATAAGGCGGATGCTCAATCAATTTAAAGCCACAATCGAGAATGGCAGCCATGGCAGTGACAGACTCTTTCACCCTAACCCTAACTCTAACCGGTTTTGTCCATTTTGCAAAAGCCGCTCGTCTTGTTTACTTTAGAGAACAAACCAATTCACAAATGAGACCAGTCCTTGGGTACACGGCCCTATATAGTCAGAGAATAGTGGGATTTTAAAAGAACATCCTTGGGTACCTTCTTCAATACGAGGCTCACAACATGTCAATCAACCCTCGTATCAGGAGTCTTCCGAAGGTAGTTAAAATGTATTCGGACATTGTTGATATGTTAGTCTGAGAACGAAAACATACACTCGGTTATGTTCGATTCACCAATCAGGATAGAGGTGGGCGGAGTTTGTTTTCGAACACGCCGTCAGTTACCAAGCTGACGTAACAGATGGACAGTGCTCCACATTCCTTTATTTTACCTCCTTATTTTAGTAATAAAATCGTAAAACAGAGAAACTGGTGTCTGCAGATAGAAGGCGTGCTCGGTAACAAGCCTCACAATTGGGGATGCGGTATTGTTGGATATGGGGAGTCAACAACAACAACAAAAACAACAATAACTGCATGAAGTCATTTTATCATAAAAAGAAATGATTTAAAGAAATCTAGCAAAATTGTCTGAACTTTGCGGCCCACCAAGAAAATCACTCACAGTAAAAACTATAATGTTAATCTAACGAGTCAAAGAACAGTGAAGACAAGAGTTTTTGTATATCATTGAAATACAACAATAATATCATCTATTTATACACATTGAAGTTTGTAATACGAATATATCTAACTAAAATCCTTCCCATTTCCCCACAAAAACCTGCCCATCTTGCTTCTTCATCTTTGTCAGTTCCACGTTTTTATCACCGTGTTCTAATGCTAATTTTTTGGAGGCGATTGTATTTACTTCCGATCCAGATTTCTTGGAAGGATTTTTTGTTTCTGCTCCGTCTTTGTTAGGTTTTTCGATCAAGGGGGAGAGTTCTTTCACCGTACAAATAGCAATCCCGAGGGCGACACAGGAAATGGTGAGGGAGATCAGCATCACGCAGCTGTTTGAAATAGACCAGGCCGAGAGACAGTAACTCCCTATAGCTACACCTGTAAACAAGCGTGTAACACACATAGATTAGTGGTTAACTTACAATATGAGAGCAGGTAAGACTAACCGATAAACATGACAACAAGCAGCCAAGTTACATTCTTATTGAATCAGCCAACCACGTGAAAAGTAATAAGCATATAAGGTGTTATCTGAAATATTTTTCTGTCAATCATATCAAACAATAAAGACTTTTCTTGTTGTGTTTACTTAAAGAATTTGTAATGATTTAAAAGACTAATGGGAAATGTAATGCCAAAATGGCTTCTCTCGACATCAAATATTACCAGATACACTGCCACATATTTCCTCCGTGGTACAGTACTGTTTTCTGTATGCATGCAGGCGCTTCCCTGGAATTAACAAGGTGAAGACCGGACTTAACAACACATAATGGCCAAATATAAACAAATACATGAGAGTGAAATACGACCGTAAACACCTTGTAAAGAAACGCGTACAGTTTCTAAAGTTTTGAACGGAAGGCCAGGACGGAGGCTACCATGCTGAGTGTTAATGATAGACTGTATGGCTCTCCTTTGTTTCATTTCCTAAATCTATCTTTATTTACTATGGCTAATAACTTTCATCTATCTCCCTGGTGTGTGTATGATGGAACGGTCTAGGGTAAGAAAATCATGCAGGATATATTCATTTCGCCCAATTTCATATACATGGCGTCGTAATTTGGACTAAAATAACCCACGAAAAACGGGGAATTCGTCATGGATGAGATGGAACCGGAAATGAAAACAAATTATCAAACCGTTTGTATCAGAAAAACAAAATTAATTTTTGTGAATAAAGGACTTTGTTTTACTTTAAAATAGATAAGTGGATATTCCTTAACTTAATATTTTTGAAATGAAAGCATAACATAATTTGAGGAAAGTTTTTTTCCCCCTTAAATCTGATAATCCTTACTCAGGTAATTTGTACGTTAAGGAATGTCCTTAATTGGTACAGTTAATTGAAGGAATTTTGATATTCTATATCACCATTCTATTTCCATACCTTGTTCGTCAGCTGGAGATGCACACACGTAATCGCCCCGTAATGTGACGTTGTTGGTTTCAGCGTAGTCCAGAAACCACAGGTTTGTACAGCTACACTCCCACGCTATCCCGTCAGCCTCCACCGACACCAAACCCAGCATACTGTTAAATAAATTCTGAGGTAGGGATGTGAGAGGGTTGTTCGTGAACGTCAGAGACATAACTTTGGTTGTCACCTGGAACATATCTGACTGAAGAGTAGCGATGTTGGCATTTTCAAGAATGATATGTTTGATGTTCGTCAGGCTGTATAAAAGCCCATTGGGTAATTTGCCATCAACAATGTTACAGTTCCGAATAGATAGCGTGCCCGAAGATTCCCTGTTGCTGGTAAAATCCATTGCATATATGTTTAATAAAGTGAAGGTATTGAATCCAAAGGTATGGATAGTGCCTCCCTCGATACCCAGGTAATTCAGTTCCACCAGATCTGCGAACATCTCGTCCGGAATGTTGTAGATGTTACAGTTAATGATCCGAAAGTCCTGAATATAATTCATACCTGCAAGAGCGCCCGTAGTCATGATGACAGAGCCCCCGGCGTAGCATCGTACGACCAAGCTAGGGTACGATTTTAGGATCGAATCCGGTCGTTACAATGGATATAAAATTGGAGAATGTTGGTCCTACTGGAGCGGAGGCTGCCAGCTCGCCCGAAAACTCCGTGATATGTAACACCTGGGGGACATTGTCAAACGTGGTAAGGTCCAATGGGAAACTGCACGTTCTCGCGGAACATTCGTATTTCCTTTCGGAAGCAAAGTACGTGCATCCAATGGGATCCGCTGCCAGAGACAGCGGGAAAAGCCCGGCAACCAAAATGAAGTAGATGATCATGCTAGGCTCCGTGGATTCCTTATCAAGGTTGATTATGTCATTTCTTGAACGTTTTGTTTGGTTGCAAACAAAACATATACAGAAGTTGAAGTACACACTTCAATCTATCCTTCACGGAGTGCGATTGAGAAGCAGTCTGAGTTGATGCCCTCCCTGTTCATATCCGCCATTTATTTCGCTAATCTCATTCCGGTGCCGCTTTCTGCGGTATTTACTGCTGTTATGAGTCATGACCTGGATAACGATAATCTATGCTAATCTCCCAATCCGCCAACAACTGCGTGCTTGATAGGTATATAAATAAGTATTTAGTACCCCTAACTATGGCGGTTACCGTGTATAAATTCAAAAGATGGAATGTCTACTAAATGAAATATCAAAATTATGATTATGATTACTTTATTTTATCCAAATATCGTATGATCGGGTCAAATCAAATATAAAAAAAAATGAGTTGCATGCCTAAATTAGTTCACTCTGACGTATATTGTGTCTTTAACCTTCATCAAAGAAAGACTTTAGAACCACTCTGATGGAGCCAATGCATACGAAATAACTTATTTAAAAAAAGGAAAAGAAAAGAAGTTATTGTTGGTGTTCTGGTATATAGAGGTCTATACTCATTGATGTTACCACGAAACCCGCAGACATACATGGTAGCAGATAAAGTGGCATTTGTTGTAGAACGGGAAATACCGACATGCAAACGATGTGAAAAAATATATTATTACAGCATATATTTCCATGGAGTCTCAAAAAAATTTCATGAAGAGTAAGCGTTTCCTACTTCATCGCCGAGCAAATTTTAGTCAAATTTTAGTCAAATTTTAGTCAAATTTGGGTTAGCTCATATCCTCAAAATTATTTATAGAAATAATACAAACTCTACAGAGATGACGAAGTGAGAATTATACAAACTCTACAGAGATGACGAAGTGAGAATTATACAAACCCTACAGAGATGACGACGTGAGAATTATACAAACCCTACAGAGATGACGACGTGAGAATTGTACAAACCCTACAGAGATGACGACGTGAGAATTATACAAACCCTACAGAGATGACGACGTGAGAATTGTACAAACCCTACAGAAATGACGACGTGAGAATTATACAAACCCTACAGAGATGACGACGTGAGAATTATACAAACCCTACAGAGATGAGGACGTGAGAATTATACAAATCCTACAGAGATGACGACGTGAGAATTATACAAACCCTACAGAGATGAGGACGTGAGAATTATACAAATCCTACAGAGATGACGACGTGAGAATTATACAAACCCTACAGAGATGACGACGTGAGAATTATACAAATCCTTCAGAGATGACGAAGTGAGAATTATACAAACCCTACAGAGATGAGGACGTGAGAATTATACAAACCCTACAGAGATGACGACGTGAGAATTATACAAACCCTACAGAGATGACGGCGTGAGAATTATACAAACCCTACAGAGATGACGATGTGAGAATTATACAAACCCTACAGAGATGGTGAAGTGAGAATTATACAAACCCTACAGAGATGACGATGTGAGAATTATACAAACCCTACAGAGATGACGACGAAGTGAGAATTATACAAACCCTACAGAGATGACGACGTGAGAATTATACAAACCCTACAGAGATGACGACGTGAGAATTGTACAAACCTTACAGAGATGATGACGAAGTGAGAATTATACAAACCCTACAGAGATGACGACGTGAGAATTATACAAACCCTACAGAGATGACGAAGTGAGAATTATACAAACCCTACAGAGATGACAACGTGAGAATTATACAAACTCTACAGAGATGACGACGTGAGAATTATACAAACCCTACAGAGATGACGACGTGAGAATTGTACAAACCCTACAGAGATGACGACGTGAGAATTATACAAACTCTGCAGAGATGACGATGTGAGAATTATACAAACCCTACAGAGATGACGATGTGAGAATTATACAAACCCTACAGAGATGACGACGTGAGAATTATACAAACCCTACAGAGATGACGACGTGAGAATTATACAAACCCTACAGAGATGACGACGTGAGAATTGTACAAACCCTACAGAGATGACGACGTGAGAATTATACAAACCCTACAGAGATGACGACGTGAGAATTATACAAACCCTACAGAGATGATGAAGTGAGAATTATACAAACTCTACAGAGATGACGACGTGAGAATTATACAAACCCTACAGAGATGACGACGTGAGAATTATACAAACCCTACAGAGATGACGACGTGAGAATTATACAAACCCTACAGAGATGACGACGTGAGAATTATACAAACCCTACAGAGATGATGACGTGAGAATTGTACAAACCCTACAGAGATGACGACGTGAGAATTATACAAACCCTACAGAGATGACGACGTGAGAATTATACAAACCCTACAGAGATGACGACGTGAGAATTGTACAAACCCTACAGAGATGACGACGTGAGAATTATACAAACCCTACAGAGATGACGACGTGAGAATTATACAAACCCTACAGAGATGATGACGACGTGAGAATTATACAAACCCTACAGAGATGACGACGTGAGAATTATACAAACCCTACAGAGATGACGACGTGAGAATTATACAAACCCTACAGAGATGACGACGTGATAATTATACAAACCCTACAGAGATGACGACGTGAGAATTATACAAACCCTACAGAGATGATGAAGTGAGAATTATACAAACCCTACAGAGATGACGACGTGAGAATTATACAAACCCTACAGAGATGACGACGTGAGAATTATACAAACCCTACAGAGATGATGACGACGTGAGAATTATACAAACCCTACAGAGATGATGACGACGTGAGAATTATACAAACCCTACAGAGATGACGACGTGAGAATTATACAAACCCTACAGAGATGACGACGTGAGAATTATACAAACCCTACAGAGATGACGACGTGAGAATTGTACAAACCCTACAGAGATGATGACGAAGTGAGAATTATACAAACCCTACAGAGATGATGACGAAGTGAGAATTATACAAACCCTACAGAGATGATGAAGTGAGAATTATACAAACCCTACAGAGATGACAACGTGAGAATTATACAAACTCTACAGAGATGGTGAAGTGAGAATTATACAAACCCTACAGAGATGGTGAAGTGAGAATTATACAAACTCTGCAGAGATGACGATGTGAGAATTATACAAACCCTACAGAGATGACGACGTGAGAATTATACAAACCCTACAGAGATAACGACGTGAGAATTATACAAACCCTACAGAGATGACGACGTGAGAATTATACAAACCCTACAGAGATGACGACGTGAGAATTGTACAAACCCTACAGAGATGATGACGACGTGAGAATTGTACAAACCCTACAGAGATGATGACGACGTGAGAAATGTACAAACCCTACAGAGATGACGACGTGAGAATTATACAAACCCTACAGAGATGACGACGTGAGAATTATACAAACCCTACAGAGATGACGATGTGAGAATCATACAAACTCTGCAGAGATGACGACGTGAGAATTATACAAACCCTACAGAGATGACGACGTGAGAATTATACAAACCCTACAGAGATGACGACGTGAGAATTGTACAAACCCTACAGAGATGACGACGTGAGAATTATACAAACCCTACAGAGATGACGACGTGAGAATTGTACAAACCCTACAGAGATGACGACGTGAGAATTATACAAACTCTGCAGAGATGACGATGTGAGAATTATACAAACCCTACAGAGATGACGATGTGATAATTATACAAACCCTACAGAGATGACGACGTGAGAATTATACAAACCCTACAGAGATGACGACGTGAGAATTATACAAACCCTACAGAGATGATGACGACGTGAGAATTATACAAACCCTACAGAGATGACGACGTGAGAATTATACAAACCCTGCAGAGATGACGATGTGAGAATTATACAAACCCTACAGAGATGACGATGTGAGAATTATACAAACCCTACAGAGATGACGACGTGAGAATTGTACAAACCCTACACAGATGACGACGTGAGAATTATACAAACCCTACAGAGATGACGATGTGATAATCATACAAACTCTGCAGAGATGACGACGTGAGAATTATACAAACCCTACAGAGATGGTGAAGTGAGAATTGTACAAACCCTACAGAGATGACGACGTGAGAATTGTACAAACCCTACAGAGATGACGACGTGAGAATTGTACAAACCCTACAGAGATGATGACGACGTGAGAATTGTACAAACCCTACAGAGATGACGACGTGAGAATTATACAAACTCTGCAGAGATGACGATGTGAGAATTATACAAACCCTACAGAGATGACGATGTGAGAATTATACAAACCCTACAGAGATGACGACGTGAGAATTATACAAACCCTACAGAGATGATGACGTGAGAATTATACAAACCCTACAGAGATGATGACGACGTGAGAATTATACAAACCCTACAGAGATGACGACGTGAGAATTATACAAACTCTGCAGAGATGACGATGTGAGAATTATACAAACCCTACAGAGATGACGATGTGAGAATTATACAAACCCTACAGAGATGACGACGTGAGAATTGTACAAACCCTACAGAGATGACGACGTGAGAATTGTACAAACCCTACAGAGATGATGACGTGAGAATTATACAAACCCTACAGAGATGACGACGTGAGAATTATACAAACCCTACAGAGAGGACGAATTGCAATTGATACAAAATTTACAGAGGTCATCTATATTCACTCCAGTTAATTCTTAGTCAAAACATACAGGGCTTTGGTATGTAATTCTTTATGTTAACACCAGTACCGCTACACGCCAGATGGACTGAAGATTTTATGATATTGTATTGGATTAGGGATGATAATGTCAATTGTTAACACAGTTAAATAGCTATAATGTTACAAAGTTAAAACAGCACCGTGTTTAACAGCAAAAACATTTTCATCGCGATCCCATCATTAAAAGAAGTTTGTCAGTCCCTAATGAATTTCAGTACTAGGCCATCTTTAAAAAATATCTTGGTTTGCTGTAACCCGACCAGGGGGTTTTACACATGGGTAGGTAAGTAGTGCTGAACTCTTTTTTTTTTATTTAGTTCTGAAAACGGATTTTCATCCTTCAATACAAAAACAAACTAGAATATAAACTGTTTGGAAATTATTGTTTATTTTGTGATCTTAAACACTTTTTTTTTTGCGTCGGACGGGTTACGTCAAACCAACAATATTTTTTTATTGTAGCCCTATCTTAATACGAAATCGTGACCGCATTGTTATTGAAAAGTTACACATGTAGATCTGTCTAATACACTAATAACATCATAACCTTAAATACATATAATCCGGCCCCGAACACTAAATACACATAATCTTCGACCAAAGGCCACATAAACTGTGTCAATATCTTTATACAGACGGACACAACAAAAAGAAATAAGCTGTTCAGGACAATATTCATTTATAATACGATTAGACGATTATCAGATGATAAAATATTTATCAAATAAACTATGTCCCTAAATGTAAACTTGGGAGTCACTGTAAAGTTTGTAAACGGCAATGGGCAGACATTTGGCACAGGCTACCAAGCAGTCCAAGGAAAGAACGGCCATCTTGGTTCGAGATAAGATGGCACCGTTGATGTAAGTTTATCTAAAACAGCAAGAGTCAGATTTCAAAATGGTTCTTGGTAAGTTTTTACAATGTCTGATGTTATTGACTGGGTACACGTTGGTGTTCGGAGACCCTCAGGCATGTACGTATACGGAATCCACAAACTCCTACGAATGCAACGCACATAATTGGGCCCTACCTCTGCAACTGGCACAGTTCAATTATACACCACAGGTTCTGTCTCTCGTGCAGGTCAATGGCGAGCTACCATCGTCGGCACCGAGTGGCCCAACATTTGACGGATTCGACGGAATCGACAACTCAACCTTTGACCCTAACTATGTACCCAGCCTCCACATCCGGTGTGCTGCGACTGGTCAGCTCATCCTGACATCCGGATCTTTTGCAAACATGTCCCATGTCCAAGAACTTCGATTTTTCGACTGTGCAGTTTTAAATCTTCCGGATGCAGTGTTTAGTGAACTCATAGAGCTCAACTATCTCAGTTTCGATGGCGGATCAGTGAGTAACATTGGTTTTGATGTATTTTCGGGTGTAAACATTTACCCTATGGCGGTACCTAACCCTTTGGGTGCTCTGGCCTTTCGGAACGCTCAGATAACGTCTTCTGGACTTCCGAATGGCGCACTTTACAACCTAGTGAATTTCACGAAACTGATAATACAAAACTCCGCTCTACGTGTGCTACAACCGGATATGTTCAAAAAGTCGACAAAACTGACGCATATTTTATTAGACAGCAACCCGTTTACGAAGATCACAGACGGACTGTTCTCGGACCTCCAGGCACTGACAGTAGTGAGCATGCGCGACATCAGCTGGGATTGTACGTGTCCGCAGATGTGGTTCGAAGATTACCTAACAGCAAACAACATATCCTTGTTAGGGGACATTGTTTGTAACAGCCCTACTGACTACCAAAGTAAGTGACGTTTATTACGAAATCATGGTAACACGGTTATAAATACAAAGTGGCTTTCTGAAGAAGGTATTTGGTTCTATTGCCCTGAACATAGTTTCTGTCTATGGTTATTGAAATAAGGAAGAATGCAATCAAATTGAAATTGCTCTAAATACATGTACATGTATATCCGCAAATAATCTTTGCAATCAAGCTTTCAGAACAATTTTGAAAATGGCCGCCATCGCCGTGGCATACGATCTCGCGAGATTTTACTGGGAACAAATTGAACAAAAGGGGTTTCCGGCGAGGTTTTGGTCGCTTGGTTAGCTATGGGGGTAGCTTTCAAACTTTTCTGAAAACGGGATTGCAAGCATGTGGACGGACATTCAAGCTAATGAGATAATATATTGCCTGTTAATCGAAGCATAGTTGTTGTCAATCTGAGCGTGGGATTGAGAAATGCTCGTTTTCTGTATGTAAACATTTACGCTATGACGTATCTGTATATATTTTTGTTGATGAATACCTCGGTCAGTTCGGTATTTTGAACAATAACACGGTCTGAACTTACCAAGACCTCCGCATGACCCGAGGGAGTTTTGAAGTTTTGTCTCGCTGACATGTGACGGCTCTTAATAAGTCCTGAAAATGTTTCATTTATGAAGTATAATAGCATGTAATACCAACTCTTTGTTTCAGACAAACGTGCGAAGCAGTATGACCTAGATACGTGTCCCCAGCCTGACGCGTGCGGGGACCTACCTGGTAAGTGACCTTTTGCTTAATGAGAACAACTGCTACTAGAATAAAATACAACGCACGATATATCATCATAGCAAAACATTGTAAATGTCATAATAAAGATGTAAAGATATTGAAGGTAGGCTTAATTTTGCATTGCTAAACGTCCTAACAAAAGTTATAGTCATTTAAGAACAGCCTCCTTTGGTGCAAGCTGCATGCATGTCGTAGTGATTGCGTGTTCTTTAGAGACTTGTTTGTCCGTGTTTATCTCCTTGTGATAGCGCGGGAACTGGTGCCTACATTATAGTGCTACCTCACTGAAACATACTGCCGGACACAAGCAGGACGCACAACTTGGTCACATTGTACTGACAACGGGCAAATCAGTTGTCCCACTCCCGAAATTCTGAGCTTTTAGCATGAGTAGCAACTACTGTTTTGAGAGAGGGGGATAAGACCCAAAGCCTTCCTTACAGGGACAAACGTTTAACTAAGGATCAAAACTGAGGCAGTGTCAAATACTATTCTTACGCCCTACCTACAGAACAAAGTAAATCATAACATTTACACAGGAATGACATGCTATGCACTAACTATAAATATCCTATCCATCGTATGTCATGAATAGTGTCAGCGACAATGATTTAAAGGATCACTCTGTCGCTTTGAGTAACTTTTAATAGTTAAGAGCAGATTAGAATCTACACAAGACAGCAAAATGTGTATATATTGTATCTATAGAACTGCCTGATATTCATAGTTGGTATAAATGACATCTCAAATGAGTTTTTAAGTAAAAATATTCCAGTGTTGTTGCGGACATGATGATGTATGCCAGTGAGAGTCTTACGCATGTATAATATCATTAAAGAATTGCAGTTCAATGTATGATACCAATTATGTCATCTTAAAGGATAAATATGTGCTTTGAGGTTTTGTAGAGAGTTCTGTACGCTTTAGAAATCTTTATTTTCATTTGTAGGAATCGTAGTTGGTAGTTTTTGCTTGACGTATTGGGACATAGTGGCCTACTCCCTCCACCCTTTCGCCGTCATCATGGCAGCTGTTGCACTGGGTCTGTCCATCTACACCAGGCGACAACTTGATTTCGTCAAAGAAGACCGTCAGGGGACGCGACCTCAGTTTGGTCTTCGCCAGGCTAGCGGCTCTGGATGGAAAGGAGTCGTCAGTGAAAAACCCGGCGCCAAATCTAAACCGAGAGCAGGACCGAAAGACAGCAGCAACGGACGGGACGATGTTAAGTCGACGAAAAACAGCGAAAAACAAAGTGACATGGGCGATTCTGTGAAGGAAACGAACAATAACGACGATGTTACTAAAATAAATAATGATACGTCTGACGTCATACACAAAGCTGACGTCCAGCTATAGCTCCAACGAACACATACAAAGCTGACGTAATAGAACAATGTATCTAAGTAAATATCTAACGAACACATGAATAGGTGACGTCATACCATAAGATTTTAATGCCTTATGTAGAAGGAGGCATATTTACAATGTAATGTCCGCTTAACGTTTTAACATATTACGGCAATAAACAAAAGCTGGTCATATAGAAAATGAATTTGAAGATCAAGCAACAAAAAACAATTCCAACGCTTATATACAACGGACGTCAAACTCGATTCATTTCTTCTGATACCATACAAAAACATTGTAAAACTTTATCTACAGTTGATTGTTGGGTTAAAATATGTGTATCAGCCGATTTACATGAACGACAATTGACGGCAGTTTATTTACATTTCCCATTGACACAATGCTAAGAGACAATTGCTACCATACGCCTATAACACCCATTGGGTCATGTGACATTAAAAAAGGACGGTAATGGTTTTGTTGGTTCAGTTCCGCCTATAACACCCATTGGGTCATGTGACATTAAAAAAGGGCGATAATGGTTTTGTTGGTTCAGTTTTCCAAACAACAAAAGGAACATATGTGTTCAACTTTTCTTTAAACACTCGTATCTTGGACTATTTTCGTCGTTTGCTATGAAAACATCAATAGTTTAATAAAACTTCTCCCTCATATACTTCATCATAATGTTGACCTTATTTCTGGCTCGTTTATGATTCGCGAGGGACAATGTTCTTTTGCTGATAATAACTCTGAGCAATCTGTTTTTTAATTTTGATATGTTTTCTTATATCACCATTCATCCAACATTTAATATTTGGTCTCAGAATTGAATGTTTTGTTTATTGTCAAAACTAATTCCATTTCTAAATATTCCACCCCAATTTATAACAGATGTTTAAGCTTGTAATCATACACTATTTGCTTCAATGTATAACCATTTTTCCGCCTAAATAATTGAAATCGTTGCACTTTAACATATATAGATACAAAAACAGCTCCATTATCATTTTACATTCATTTAAAGGAATAAAAATATCAGATTGAACTTCGACATTATCACTTATTACAAAAGGGTCTATATATAAGACTATGTGAAAATTGTGTCAGGGTAGGAGTAATGTTTTCAGGTTATACTGAATTAATATGTCACACAGTTGGTTCGTACGGTTGGACATAAAGTTAACGTTTAAATCGCCTGTTAAAATCACGTTTAAAGTGATACCAAAAGCTTGGTTTAATTAATGTTAATTAACGGCCCCAGACACCGGATGCTTCTGTCATGGAGTCTATACAATCTAAAACTAATTCCATCCTAATCGTTTTGTCATTCGGTGATTCTAAATCTTTTTTTCTTCTTTTTTTTTTAAATTACATTTTTTTAAATGATTTTTTCAATAAAAACATTTCTATTCTCTTGGTTAAGTAATAAAATTATGAAGCAATATTTCAAAGTTTGAAGCTGTTTCACCCAAATAAGTTTTAGTTCAACATTCAGTAAAATGTTCCAAAACCTGTGATTTTATTGATAACACTCTTTTACTTTAAGTGCATTTTACTAAGACCGAGTCAGACAGATAAAAGTTAAGTGACACATGATCATCAGCATTAAGGGTGTCGCCTGGAACAGATGCACATCGCCAGCTCGTAAAAGTGACAATAACAAAATCAGCTCGGTGCTTTTGTTTACAAAGATTTGGAAATAGAGCAAAAACGGAATATGCAAAGTCATGGATCATTGTTTTAGTATTGCAAACGCAGTAAAAAAAAATGAAAATTCTTAATTTTATAGATAAAGTAATCTTATTCAGAACTGCATAATACTAATCAGCAACTATCCTCTCGCAAGAGAAGACCCATTCGCTATTCAGACACAACTCCATATTACCTTATATACGTTACTATTTATCACATGTCTGCATACAAAAACCATTATTAGTTAGTTCATGTATATTATATCAATTATCATATATTACTAGATATTTCTATTAGTTAATTAGAATAATGCCCTAAAAGCCGCAGCTTATACAATGTATTCTTTTAGTAAGGATTTATTTATTTTCGAGACTGGCTTATGTTGGAAGTTCGACGTTGAGTACGTCACCTGTAATGATTGTGTCTTATATTGTTATTTATTTTAATGTTTAGTATTAATATTTTACCATCTTTATGATCATGTGCATCGATAATTTCACTATCAATATTGTTACTTTACAGCTCTGTATTGTGTCAGAAATATATGAATGTGTTCCCCTTGCCATTGGGACCTTTTGATTTTTTCAAAACATACATCGCGGGTTGTCTCTAAGATTGCTATACTAACACTTGGGTTTGGTTAAATTGGTTCGTAGGCAAATTTCTATTGTTTCTGTAACAGGTCCTTTGTATTTGATACACAAATACATATTTTGTAAGGCAGTCCAATGAAGAGGCTTCATTCATCATATTCAAACAAACAAACTAATTACATATACATCAAATAAATATTCAAGTTTAAAATAAAATAAAACAGTTAAAGACTGGGGATGAGGGATATAGCAAATTTCTGGTGTCCCTAGTCCATGCCTTCCTCCCAAGGCTTCACTTCAACCTCGACCCCATACGTTTATTGTATAATAACTCCACAAGCGTCAGAAATGTTAGTTCACGTCTAATGTATGGTATGATATAGCGTCATATTCACCTCTTAACCTTTCCAATAATTTCCAAGTCACGACTTCCAATGCAATTTCTCGTCCACTTCTATCAAAACATCTCATGTACTTAGTGGGATAACAAACACAAGTGGAGGTAAACGCAGCAGGAGATGAACAGAGACGTCATAGTCTTACGTATATCCCCATGTTGTATAGTTTATATAGCATCTAGCGACTCTACAATCATAACACAACTACAATGGAGACCAGTTCAGACACTTGTCAGGCAACCAAATACCTGTTTAAAGCGGTACTGAATGGCAACCTGAGACATGTGATGATGCTATTAGACGCGGGGATACCTTTAAACGAGAAAGATGGTCATGGAAACTCAATTGTGATGGTGACTTTGGCAGAATTAAAGAAGACATCTGGCATCATGTG
Organism: Pecten maximus; assembly: GCF_902652985.1. Classification (NCBI taxonomy): domain Eukaryota; kingdom Metazoa; phylum Mollusca; class Bivalvia; order Pectinida; family Pectinidae; genus Pecten; species Pecten maximus. The sequence goes on along the minus strand of NC_047030.1, from coordinate 21,716,583 downwards.
CGCTAATATATATAGTATATTAATCTATCTGATGCGCAAAGGAGCCGGGCGGTACATCACCACACAGGAACTGAAGGGGGTGATTGAAGCAATCAGGACATACTCAACGAGTCTGAACATTTGTGACCCATGTCACGATGCATTGGACAAATACAAAAATAAGTGTTGTAGGAGGAGTTCAAATATCGAGAGTGTGGAACTGAAGGCAATTTCTGAAAATTGCGACACGAAATCAGCTTATTTATGTAGTGGATTATTTGTTAGGAGAGAATACGAGGAGTCGGTGGACAGTAACAAGGACACACGAAGACGTAGACATACGTACTGTCTTAACAATATTTCATAACAAAACATTCTGGTCCATCTCCAGGAAAGAGAGTCCTGCGTAGTGTACAATTTTGATAGAGTTCTATTATGGTTATCAAAATGTTTCATATACATCAATAAGTTATTAGACATACGATGCAAAAATATGTTTTAAATGTATATATCTATATATGTTGCTTTGATATTCTCTTTTACATTACTATTAATTAATACATATGTATACATTGTAGGCTTGTATATACTCGAACCGGGCATGGCCGTATTTCGAAACTCAAGCACAATGAACAATATTTCTCTAGCAAAGAAAAATATAAGGATGTTGAATAAAACAGAATTTACAATGAGATCATCAGATGCCGTAATATCGTTGTTAATTTACTTGTTTTCAAAGTGTGTAATAAAAGTTATTTTTGATACAACTTTCGAATTTCAGTTATTTGTCTTGATATCTTTTGGCATGGAGTTGTGTGTCCGATTCCACCATTGGTTAAGGATATATTCTACGAGTTAGTAATGAAAATGACTTGATATATTAATGAAAACAGACATCTGACAACTTATGATGACTGATTAGTGATATTTTGATGTGTCACCTTCACGCTGGCTCAGCAAAATACAAGTGTATTCTCTCTAGAGCGATAATCTGACCGAAACGCATTTCTCATTATTAAGACAAAAAAAAATCGTGTTATTTCCGAAAGGGGGCGTCATGCAATTATGTCGTCACAATAATGTTAGTGCCCTCTTGATATTTTGTTTTATACAGTGCTTGTATAGGCATAGCCCACTGTCAATTCCAGTTCAATCCTATTGTGAAATTTAATGAAATATCGGTTTATAGAATGACATACCAAAAGGTATCTCTTAAACATCATACATATTTATAATTGGCGCCACAGTACCCCACAACCTTAAAGAGGCTTGCCCGCAGAGAGATCAGAAAAATTGGCTAATAGAAAAAGATTTTTTACACATGACAGATTGTTGGAATTGTTGAGTTTTTCATTTTATTTTCCTTATAAAACGCTGAAAAGTGATATTAAAACCTCATTTTTTAATATTATTTATTTAATCGCAACCCGCGATAAGTCCCCGCTATAAAGTGGAGTCTAATTTATGATTGACATATCAAAGAAACAAGCACGTGCACAGTGCCGCACAGTGATAACTTCAAAGGCAGCGGCGATTTACAAAGAAGATTTGCCGTTATATTCCATACATTTCCCTCTCAGGTTGAGTTTTAAAACGTCTTTTAAATACATATTCTGTAATTGTTTTCAAGAAATAAAGTCGGAAAGCCTCTAATTTTGTCACATAGAAACGTGTACTGAAGTTTATTTAGTGATCAGAGATGTGCCGTTTACCGGTCCGTCTGCGGGTAAGCCTCTTTAATATTAATCTAGATGGCGTCTATGAGCGCATCGATTTAACATCATATCTTTTTATATTTGGCGCCTCAGTCCACATTACCTCAATCTGGATGGCACCTATGAGCGTATCGTTAGGTGGACCATGGAGCATTAGTCATCTTAACATCACGCAGCCGAAATGCAGTATATGGAACGCCATAGCTGTCACACATGACATTGAAATAATATAATACAGTGAAATTGATATTTTCATTATAACATCATATAATACAATGATAAAATAATATAATGACAACATATAATAATATAACGACAAAATCGAATAATATAATGACAACATCGAATGATATATTGATAAAGTCTAATGATATGATGAAAATATCAATAAATACATTATGTTAAGGTCATGTGTGACAGCTATGGCGTTCCATACTACTGCCATCAATACATTTATTTTGGATCACTTTACTATATCATTTTTGCCAGCAGATGATATTTTTCAACTAAAAGTGACGTCTAAGATATTTTATAGTGATAATTATTGGCACGAGTATTATTCTAAATACGATTTAATAAAGGTCGACAACTTATCGTCGTGGGAGATTATGAACAATTTTTCTCTAACAAAGAAAAATATGAGGATTTTGAAGAAAAAAAACAGACTTTGCAATCGGAGTATAATATGCCGTAATATCGTTGTATATTTTACTTGTTTTTGAAATGTGTAATAAAAGTTGTTTTTGATAAAACTTTCGAATATCAGTTATTTATATTATCTTGATATCTATTAGTATGGAGTTGTGTGTTATATTCTACGATTGGTTAAGAGTTAATAATGACAATGACTTGATATATTAATAAAAACAGACCTCCGTCAACTTATGATTACTAATCAGTGGTATTTTGTTGTTTCACCTTCACGCTGCATCAGCAAAATACAAGCGTATTCTCTCTAAAGCTATCATTTGACTAAGACGCATTTCCCGATACGCATTTCCCATTATCGAGAGAATAACCTCGCGTCAAGTCCAAAAGAGGTCGTTATGAACTTATGTCATCACAAGAATGTTCGCCTTCTCTTTTTACATTATTATATAAAGAGCTTGTATAGGCATAGCCCATTGCCGAATTCCAGTTGAATGATATTGTGGAATCGAGGGGAAATACCATTTTAAGGAATAAAAATATACCAAATGGCATCTCGTATACATACTATATATTTATAATTGGCGCCACAGTACCTCCACAGCCTCAATATTAATCTAGGTGGCGTCTATGAGTGCATCGATGCAGCCTAGATCACATGACATGATTGTTATATGCCATTATAATCAACGTTATGGAAATGCTACGCAATTTTCTACGGATGAATCAAATCCTGCGAGGATCCGAAGTCATTTGGGCGTTATGGATCATCGTCACGGAAATGCTTTGTTCTGTGTGTCGGATTGGTTGCGATGTTCTCGGCCGTCAAGAGACGGAAATACCTAAGTACAAGTAAGTTAAGATTCTATATATTCCAGAAAATATTATACATACCTTTCAACCGGTTTTCAAATCTGTTGTAATGCTTAACAACCTATTGAACCTGGACAAATCCTAAGTTGTATTAGTTGTCACGTTAAATTCACCACTGAGTGGAGGGAACTTTCGAAGTGTGACGGAAACATTATTTCATATCACTGACAAATTGTTCATTAGGACCATTGCATAAGTGTCTACTACTTTGAATGATTTATCAGATTACCAATCAGCGATATCCGATTCAAAAGTTTCCTAAAGATCCTTATGAACAACCCCCATTGCTAGTTTGGCCTATTACTTAGACAAGTCTTATCAAAAGTCTACCATACCTTTAATATCTATTAAGATAAGATGAATTACGAGATCGATTATTTCGTTTGAATTAATATCTTGTAGTCTAGGTTGTACATGGAAATGTTGATAAAATGTTACCATAAAATTAGAAAAGTGTACTCAAAGCTGATTTTTTTTTAAGAATCTCATCCTGTCACATTGTAACGAAAACAACTTATTCTTAGTTATAAGTTAGGTGCACTATGTGACATTTATCATCTTAACACAGCCAAAATGTGACATTTATCATCTTAATCTATGTGACATTTATCATCTTAACTCAGCCAAAATGCTATTGGCATTAATACATTTATTATAAGTTTCTGTTGATTGTTTTCGCCAACAGATGACATTTTCCAGCTTATATTGACGTCAAAGATATATCATAGTGATAATTATTAACACGAGTATTATTCTAAATACTATTTAATAAGTGTTGGCAGCTTAGCGTCGTGGGAGAATATACTCCTCTACACTTCCCCATACAAAAGCATACTGTTAATGTAAAAGTAAAGCGTTGACGTAAGTTTCAAATTTGAACGGAAATGTGTGATATGCGTACTATATCTTGATTGATAGTGTGATATGTCATAGCTTTTAGAGTGCTCTGTCTCTGTGTGGTGTCCCGTTCCATTGGTGCGATGTTTGTTTAGATACACATTCCATTCTTACCAATACTTTCATAACACGAAGTGACTCCTCAGTACCAAGAATGGTAGAAAAACAAAGATATTAAAGATTGTGGAAGATCCTAAACGATATTGAAAGGTATACTTCAAGGTATTTTATTTGTGTACGAAATATCTTTTTAAATCGCATTATTGTATAAGGTAACTTACTTAGTAATAATCAAGTAAAGGGTTGATATTTAGGGAATTTCGGGGCTCGTATTGATAGTCGAGGGCGGTGATTAATTTCGCACTTCGGTTCGAAGTTACATTTTCAAAAACTTTGATTATTTAGCACTTTGTTTTCTTTGGACAGTGAGTGTTATATTACGGTGAAGTTATAACTTTTACTAGCTGGGAAAATTAGAAATTTCCCAGTTATTTAATAGCATCAACTCATTTCAAACACTTAATACCCATTTAAGTCTGTTTTAAAAATATTTTTTGAGTTAAAAAGAATCCTCTCCTGTCTGTATCAGTATAAGAAAACAGTAAAAGCCTCGGATCGAGGGATATTGCGAGTTTCTGTTTTCTCTGCACCATACCTATTTCTATGGCAAGCCAAGTTGTCATTTATTCACGGAGCAACGTTGATCCAGGAATTTTACCAAATTTTATCAGATATCTTATATACTTTATAAAATATCCTATCTAATAAATGAGATATCTTATATACTTTTCTTTATAAGATATCTTATATAATATATAGGATATCTCATAAAAGATATAAGATATCTTATTAAAAACTTATATAAGATATCTTATATATTATATAAGATATCTTATATAATTCGATAACAAGTTAAGAACGAGATTTGAATTTGAGATAATGAACCCTCCTCCACTCGATGAAGGAGCCGAGATGAAGCTGAAACTACATATAATGGTTTGAAACAAATTTATAATTGCCATATATTCATGTTTGCTCTAACACGACATCTGTTCCGTGCCTAGCCGATCGTGGTCGCGAAAGAGGATTGATTGTGTATGTTCCGCGTGCCTTCCAACAAAACGGAAGTTACATTATAGAGGGAGCAGTCATTCTCGAACTTTTAGGTTTTGCCGGTCTCACGAGAGCCTCGTTCTTTATACGATATCTTATATATCATATAGGATATCTTATATCTTTTATGAGATATCTTAGATATTTTATAAGAATTTTCATAAAGAAAAGTTTAGTTTATAAGATATCTTATATAATATATAACATATCTTATATAATATATCTTATATAATATATAACATATCTTATATTTTCCATAAAATATCTTATATCTTTCATATGATATCTTATAAAGAAAAGTTTATAAGATATCTTATAAAATAGATAGGATATATTATATCTTTTATGAGATATCTTATATATTATATAAAATATCTTATAAACTTTAAATAATATCTCTTATAAACATAAACATATAAGATATCTTATATAATACATAAGATATCTCATAAACATTTAAGATATCTGATATAATATACAAGATATCTTATATAATTTGGTAAAAAAAACTGGAACAACATTGCTCTGCGAAAAAAAGACAACTTGGCTTGCTATATACTTCCGTCGACTTCACCTCAACCTCAAACCCATACTTTAGCTACATAATAACTCTATACGGATCAGAAATATCAGTACACAAAGCATGTATACTATGGTATAGAATGGTGTAGTATCACATTCCTCTTTTATCCTAATAGATCACAAATTCGATTACAAGTTCATGTCCCCTTCAGTCATTACCTCCCACGAGCGTCAAAGGGACATCAAACATTCGTGGAGGTAAAAACAGCAGGAGATGAACAATGGCGTTACATTAATTCACACACACCCATGTTGTATAGTATATATAGCATCAACCGGCTCTGCAATCATAACACAACTACAATGGAGACCAGTTCAGACACTTGTCATGCAACCAAATACCTGTTTAAAGCGGTACAGAATGGCAACCTGGGACATGTAAAGATGCTATTAGACGCGGGGATATCTTTAAACGAGAAAGATGGTCATGGAAACTCAATTGTGATGGTGACTTTGGCAGAGTTGAAGAAGACATCTGGTAGCATGTGCGCTAATATATATAGTATATTAATCTATCTGATGCGCAAAGGAGCCGGGCGGTACATCAACACACAGGAACTGAAGGGGGTGATTGAAGCCATCAGGACATACTCAACGAGTCTGAACCTTTCTGATCCACGTCACGATGCATTGGACAAATACAAAAATAAGTATTGTAGGAGGAGTTCAAATATCGAGACTGTGGAACTGAAGACAATTTCTAAAAATTGCGACGAAAAATCAGCTTGTTTGTGTAGTGGATTATTTATAAGAAGAGAATACGAGGAGTCGGTGGACAGTAACAAGGACACACGAAGACGTAGACATACGTACTGTCTGAGTACCAGTTATTAACAAAATGTTTCATATACATCAATGAGTTATGAGACATACGACACAAAAACATGTTTGAATATATTTATATATATACATATTGCTTTGATTTTCTCTTTCATAGATCTATTAATGAATATATATATATATACATAGTAAGGCTTATATACAATCGGAGCGTGACCGTATTTCGAAACTCAAGCCAAATGAACAATCTTTCTCTACCAAAGAAAAATATAAGGATTTTGAAAACAACAACAGAATTTGCAATCAGAGTATAAGATGCCGTAATATCGTTGTATATTTTACTTGTTTTCGAAATGTGTAATAAAAGTAAACTTTCGAATATCAGTTATTTATATTATCTTGATATCTATTAGTATGGAGTTGTGTGTTATATTTCACGATTGGTTTATAGTTAGAAATGACAATGACTTGATATATTGATGAAAACATCTGTCAACTTATGATGACTAATATATGACATTTTGTTGTTTCACCTTCTACTTGCATCAGCAAAATACAAGTGTATTCTCTGTAGAACAATAATTTGGCTTAGACGCATTTCCCGATATGCATTTCCCATTATCGAGAGGATAACCTTGGGTCATGTCCGATATAGGTCGTCATGAACTTATGTTTTACATAGTTTTTAAGGGCTTGTATAGGCATAGCCCACGGTCGAATTCCAGTTCAAGGCTGTTGTGAAATCAAGTGAAATACCGTTTTAAGGAATAACAATATACCAAAAGGCATCTCTTATATATCATACATATTTATAATAGGCGCCACAGTACCCCACAACCTCAATTTTAATCTAGGTGGCGTCTATGAGCGCATCGATGCAGTCTAGATCACATGACGTGATTGTTATATGTCATTTTAATCAACCTTACGGAAATGCTACGCAATTTTCTACGGATGAAACAAATCCTGCGATGATACGAAGTCATTTTGACATTGTTGCTCATTGTCACGAAATTGCTTTGTTCTGCGTATCGGATTGGTTACGATGTACTCGCCCGTCAAGAGAAGGAAATACATATGTACAAGTAAGTTAAGATTTTATATATTCCAGGAAATATTTCAGATACTTTTCGACCGGTTTTCAAATGTTTTGTAATGCTCAACAAAAGATTGAATCTAGAATTATTTGTTACGTTAAATTCATCACTGTGTGGAGAGAACTTTCGAAGTGTGATGGAAATATAATTTCATATCCCTGACAAAATGTTCATTACGACTAGTGCAGAAGTGTCCACTACTTTGAATGATCTGTCAGATTACCAAACAATGACGTGGGATTCAAAAATGTCCTACAGATCATTATGAACAACCCCTATTGCTAGCTCGGCATTGCTCAGACAAGTCTTATCAGAAGTCTACCATATTTTAAATATCTATTAAGATAAGATTTTTGGTTTGGTTTGTTTTTGTTTAACGTCCTATTAACATCCGGGGTCATTTAAGGACGTGCCAGGTTTTGGAGGTGGAGGAAAGCCGGAGTACCCGGAGAAAAACCACCGGCCTGCAGTCAGTACCTGGCAACTGCCCCACATAGGTTTCGAACTCGCAACCCAGAGATGGAGGGCTAGTGATAAAGTGTCGGGACACCTTAACCACTCGGCCACCGCGGTCCCTTAAGATAAGATAAATTACAAGATCGTTTATGCTGTTTGAATTAATGTCCTGTAGTCTAGGTTGTATAAGGAAATGTCGATAAAATGTCACCATAAAATTAGAAAAAGTGTACTCAAAGCAGATTTATTTTCAACAGCACCTACTGTCACATTTATAATAAAAAAACACTTATTCACAGTTATACATTAGTTGGACCATGTGACATTCATCATCTTAACATAACTCAGCCAAAATGCTATTGGCATTTATAAATCTATTTTGAGTTTCTTTTGATTGTTTTCGCCAACAGATCACATTTTTCAGCTTATATTGACGTCAAAGATATATCTTAGTGATAATTATTAACACGAGTATTATTCTAAATACGATTTAATAAAGGTTGGCAGCTTAGCGTCGTGGGAGATTAAACTCCTATAGACTTCCCCTTACCAAAGCAAACTGTTAATGTAAGAAAACCGTCGACGTCAATTTTAAAGGTGGGGTCAACGCCTTTGGGGTTTGGTTTGTTTTTTGTTTAACGTCCTATTAACAGCCAGAGTTATTTAAGGACGTGCCAGGTTTTGGAGGTGGAGGAAAGCCGGAGTACCCGGAGAAAACCCATCGGCCTACAGTCAGTACCTGGCAACTGCCCCACATAGGTTTCGAACTCGCAACCCAGAGGTGGAGGGCTAGTGATAAAGTGTCTGGACACCTTGACCACTCGGCCATCGCGGCCCCACCTTTGGGGATTTAACATAAGCGCCGGCCCCCACTTTAAAGTAAATTTATACACTGTAAACTGATATAATTGGTATGCTATTTAACAACAGCATGTGGTTACGATTCATTTTGCTTCATCTACAAATGGTGAAAAAATATAAGAAATTGAAGTGGGAGGCCAAATGTTGACCCTGCCTTTTCAAGCCTATTAAAAATATATACGAAGATAAAGGGCCTCTTCGTCTAAACCGGTATACTTATATAATATATAAGATATATCATAAAAGATTTAAGATATCTTGTTAAAAACTTATATAAGATATATAATATATTATATAAGATATCTTATATAATTCGATAACAAGTTAAGAACGAGATTTGAATTTGAGATAATGAACTCTCCTCCACTCGATGAAGGAGCCGAGATGAAGCTGAAACTACATATAATGGTTTGAAACAAATTTATAATTGCCATATATTCATGTTTTGCTCGAACACGACATCTGTTCCGTGGCTAGCCGACCGTGGTCGCGACAGATTATGTATGTTCCGCGTGCCTTCCAACAAAACGTAAGTTACATTACAGAGGGAGCTGTCATTCTCGAACTTTTAGGTATTGCGTGTAAAATAACAACTTGGCTTGCTATATACTTCCGCCGACTTCACCTCAACCTTAAACCCATACTTTAGCTACATAATAACTCTATACGGATCAGAAATATCAGTACACAAGGCATGTATACTATGGTATAGAATGGTGTAGTATCACATTCATCTTTTATCCTAATAGATCACAAATCCGATCACAAGTTCATGTACCCTTCAGTCATTACCTCCCACGAGCGTCTAAGGGACGTCAAACATTCGTGGAGGCAAAAACAGCAGGAGATGAACAATGGTGTTACATTAATTCACACATCCCCATGTTATATAGTATATATAGCATCAAGCGACTCTACAATCATAACAACTACAATGGAGACCAGTTCAGACACTTGTCAGGCAACCAAATACCTGTTTAAAGCGGTACAGAATGGCAACCTGCGACATGTAAAGATGCTATTAGACGCGGGAATACCTTTAAACGAGAAAGATGATCATGGAAACTCAATTGTGATGGTGACTTTGGCAGAGTTGAAGAAAACATCTGGCAGCATGTGCGCTAATATATATAGTATATTAATCTTTCTGATGCGCAAAGGAGCCGGGCGGTACATCAACACACAGGAACTGAAGGGGGTGATTGAAGCCATCAGGACATACTCAACGGGTCTGAACCTTTGTGACCCATGTCACGATGCATTGGACAAATACAAAAATAAGTATTGTAGGAGGAGTTCAAATATCGAGACTATGGAGCTGAAGGCAATTTCTAAAAATTGCAACGAGAAATCAGCTTATTTGTGGAGTGGATTATTTATAAGAAGAGAATACGAGGAGTCGGTGGACAGTAACAAGGACACACGAAGACGTAGACATACGTACTGTCTGAGTACCAGTTATTAACAAAAACATTCTCTTCCATCTGGTCCAGGGGAGAGAGTCGTGTGTACATTCTAATACAGTCGTGTTATGGTTATCAAAATGGCTCATATACATCAATGAGTTATGAGACATACGATACAAAAACATGTTTGAATATATTTATATATATATACATATTGCTTTTATTTTCTCTTTCATAGATCTATTAATGAATATATATATATATATATATATATATGTGTGTATACATAGTAAGGCTTATATACAATCGGAGCGTGGCCGTATTTCGAAACTCAAGCCAAATGAATAATCTTTCTCTAACAAAGAAAAATATAAGGATTTTGAAAAAAAACAGAATTTGCAATCAGAGTATAAGATGCCGTAATATCGTTGTATATTTTACTTGGTTTCGAAATGTGTAATAAAAGTTGTTTTTAATAAAACTTTCGAATATCAGTTATTTATATTATCTTGATATCTATTAGTATGGAGTTGTGTGTTATATTCTACGATTGGTTAAGAGTTAATAATGACAATGACTTGATATATTGATAAAAACAGACCTCCGTCAACTTATGATTACTGATCAGTGGTATTTTGTTGTTTCACCTTTACGCTGCATCAGCAAAATACAAGTGTATTATCTCTTAAGCTATCACTTGACTAGGACGCATTTCCCGATATGCATTTCCCATTATTGAGAGAATAACCTCGCGTCATGTCCAAAAGAGGTCGTCATGAACTTATGTCATCACAAGAATGTTCGCCTTCTCTTTTTACATTATTATATAAAGAGCTTGTATAGGCATAGCCCATTGCCGAATTCCAGTTGAATGATATTGTGGAATCGAGGGGAAATACCATTTTAAGGAATAAAAATATACCAAATGGCATCTCGTATACATACTATATATTTATAATTGGCGCCACAGTACCTTCACAGCCTCAATATTAATCTAGGTGGCGTCTATGAGCGCATCGATGCAGCCTAGATCACATGACATGATTGTTATATGCCATTATAATCAACGTTATGGAAATGCTACGCAATTTTCTACGGATGAATCAAATCCTGCGAGGATCCGAAGTCATTTGGGCGTTATGGATCATCGTCACGGAAATGCTTTGTTCTGTGTGTCGGATTGGTTGCGATGTTCTCGGCCGTCAAGAGACGGAAATACCTAAGTACAAGTAAGTTAAGATTCTATATATTCCAGAAAATATTATACATACCTTTCAACCGGTTTTCAAATCTGTTGTAATGCTTAACAACCTATTGAACCTGGACAAAACCTAAGTTGTATTAGTTGTTACGTTAAATTCACCACTGAGTGGAGAGAACTTTTGAAGTGTGACGGAAACATTATTTCATATCACTGACAAATTGTTCATTAGGACCATTGCATAAGTGTCTACTACTTTGAATGATCTATCAGATTACCAATCAGCGATATCCGATTCAAAAGTTTCCTAAAGATCCTTATGAACAACCCCCATTGCTAGTTTGGCATATTACTTAGACAAGTCTTATCAAAAGTCTACCATACCTTTAATATCTATTAAGATAAGATGAATTACGAGATCGATTATTTCGTTTGAATTAATATCTTGTAGTCTAGGTTGTACATGGAAATCTTGATAAAATGTTACCATCAAATTAGAAAAGTGTACTCAAAGCAAATTTTTTTTATGAATCTCACCCTGTCACATTGTAACGAAAACAACTTATTCTTAGTTATAAGTTAGGTGCACTATGTGACATTTATCATCTTAACACAGCCAAAATGTGACATTTATCATCTTAATCTATGTGACATTTATCATCTTAACTCAGCCAAAATGCTATTGGCATTAATACATTTATTACAAGTTTCTGTTGATTGTTTTCGCCAACAGATGACATTTTTGAGCTTATATTGACGTCAAAGATATATCATAGTGATAATTATTAACACGAGTATTATTCTAAATACTATTTAATAAATGTTGGCAGCTTATCGTCGTGGGAGATTATACTCCTCTACACTTCCCAATACAAAAGCATGCTGTTAATGTAAAAATAAAGCGTTGACGTAAGTTTCAAATTTGAACGGGAAAGTGTGGTATGCGTACTATATCTTGATTGATAGTATGATATATCAGAGCTTTTAGAGTGCTCCATCTCTGTGTGGTGTCCCGTTCCATTGGTGCGATGTTTGTTTAGATACACATTCCATTCTTACCAATACTTTCATAACACGAAGTGACTCCTCAGTACCAAGAATGGTAGAAAAACAAAGATATTAAAGATTGTGGAAGATCCTAAACGATACTGAAAGATATACTTCAAGGTATTTTATTTGTGTACGAAATATCTTTTTAGATCGCATTATTGTATAAGGTAACTTACTTAGTAATAATCAAGTAAAGGGTTGATATTTAGGGAATTTCGGGGCTCGCATTGATAGTCGAGGGCGGTGATTAATTTCGCACTTCGGTTCGAAGTTACATTGTCAAAAACTTTGATTGTTTAGCACTTTGTGTTTTCTTTGGACAGTGAGTGTTATATTACGGTGTAAGTTATAACTTTTACTAGCTGGGAAAATTAGAAATTTCCCAGTTATTTTATAGCATCAACTCATTTCAAACAATTAATACCCCTTTAAGTCTGTTTTAAAAATATTTTTTGAGTTAAAAAGAATCCTCTCCTGTCTGTATCAGTATAAGAAAGCAGTCAAAGGCTCGGATCGAGGGATATTGCGAGTTTCTGGTTTCTCTGCACCATACCTATTTCTATGGCAAGCCAAGTTGTCATTTATTCACAGAGCAACGTTGATCCAGGAATTTTACCAAATTATATAAGATATCTTATATACTTTATAAGATATCCTATCTAATACATGAGATATCTTATATACTTTTCTTTATAAGATATCTTATATAATATATAAGATATATCATAAAAGATATAAGATATCTCATTAAAAACTTATATAAGATATCTTATATATTATATAAGATATCTTATATAATTCGATAACAAGTTAAGAACGAGATTTGAATTTGAGATAATGAACTCTCCTCCACTCGATGAAGGAGCCGAGATGAAGCTGAAACTACATATAATGGTTTGAAACAAATTTATAATTGCCATATATTCATGTTTTGCTCGAACACGACATCTGTTCCGTGCCTAGCCGACCGTGGTCGCGACAGAGGATTGATTATGTATGTTCCGCGTGCCTTCCAACAAAACGTAAGTTACATTACAGAGGGAACAGTCATTCTCGAACTTTTAGATATTGCCGGTAAAATGACAACTTGGCTTGCTATATACTTCCGCCGACTTCACCTCAACCTTAAACCCATACTTTAGCTACATAATAACTCTATACGGATCAGAAATTTTTCACTAGTGAAAAATATCACTTTTGCTGATTTGACCAATCAAATTAATGATTAGAAAATACCAAAATAATTGACCAATCAGAAAGCCCGACATATATGTCAGCACCTGGACAGGGGAAACTACTTTTTTTGTTTACAAATTATCGCTGTAGGCCTAGTTAGCGTACGGGGTAGGTTTTTCGTTGATAAAAAATGTAATAAACAGAGTATCTAACAGTGTCTTCAGTAGTACCAAATATATTTCACGAGTGGGGCTAATATTTTGATATTTTTCACGAGTGCGCAAGCGAGTGAAAAATATCAAAATATTAGCCCCATTCGTGAAATATATTTGGTATTACTGAAGACACTGTTAGATATCCTCTATATACTATGGTATAGAATGGTGTAGTATCACATTCATCTTTTATCCTAATAGATCACAAATCCGATTACAAGTGCATGTCCCCTTCAGTCATTACCTCCCACGAGCGTCAAAGGGACATCAAACATTCGTGGAGGTAAAAACAGCAGGAGATGAACAATGGCGTTACATTAATTCACACACACCCATGTTGTATAGTATATATAGCATCAACCGGCTCTGCAATCATAACACAACTACAATGGAGACCAGTTCAGACACTTGTCAGGCAACCAAATACCTGTTTAAAGCGGTACAGAATGGCAACCTGGGACATTTAAAGATGCTTTTAGACGCGGGGATATCTTTAAACGAGAAAGATGATCATGGAAACTCAATTGTGATGGTGACTTTGGCAGAGTTGAAGAAAACATCTGGCAGCATGTGCGCTAATATATATAGTATATTAATCTATCTGATGCGCAAAGGAGCCGGGCGGTACATCAACACACAGGAACTGAAGGGGGTGATTGAAGCCATCAGGACTTACTCAACGGGTCTGAACATTTGTGACCCATGTCACGATGCATTGGACAAATATAAAAACAAGTATTTCTAAAAATTGCGACGAAAAATCAGCTTATTTGTGTAGTGGATTGTTTATAAGAAGAGAATACGAAGAGTCGGTGGACAGTAACAAGGACACACGAAGACGTAGACATACGTACTGTCTGAGTACCAGTTATTAACAAAAACATTCTCTTCCGTCTGGTCTAGGGGAGAGAGTCGTGTGTACATGCTAATACAGTCGTGTTATGGTTATCAAAATGGCTCATATACATCAATGAGTTATGAGACATACGATACAAAAACATGTTTGAAGATATTTATATATATACATATTGCTTTGATTTTCTCTTCATAGATCTATATGAATATATATATGTATACATAATAAGGGCCGTATTTCGAAACTCAAGCCAAATGAACAATCTTTCTCTAACAAAGAAAAATATAAGGATTTTGAAAAAAAAAAAAAAAAAACAGAATTCGCAATCAGAGTATAAGATGCCGTAATATCGTTGTTTATCCCATAACTACGCTTGTTTCATAACTGATATTTCACGTGATAAAATTCGTAGCAGTGTGTTATTGTTTTTGTTTACACACCGCAGTGTGTAACCACTTTCTAAGCCTCCGATTGGTCATTTGTGACCTCCAACAAATCTGATTGGCTAACCTCTGGCCTTTGACCATGGACTATTTTTACTACTCTCACTTATCTTTTTTTTTCTCGTCTGTCTTCAAAAGATCAGCATGTACATATTTTTAGGAGTTGTCGGTGCTCAACATTAGCATAACTGGATGAGAGGGGTGTTCTCATGGGATTGTCGATTAATCTGGGGTTTGAGTCGTACGAAATATAATTTGATGATGGTAAAATAGACGACGCACGGAAGCGAGATATTACATCGATGGGCCTAGCGAACCAAAATGACCCCCCCCCCCCCCCCCCCCCCCCCCCCCCCCCCCATATCAAAATAATGAACAAATGTAATACAAAATGGTTTAATCGCTGTCTTTAATCGTAGTCATTTGAATGAAACGGCCGCAGTATCTAACGTAACTGTTACTGTTAGGCAGCTTCCCTTTTTCTAGTTCGATATCATTTGGTACGGATATTGTACCAACAGAAAAAATCAACGAATAAACACTTTCTTATCATTTCACTTACCTTTATTACGAATATATTTATCCCAAACACAAAAATGTAAAAATCATCTTGGAACATTTGTCTCATGTCAGTAAACTCTTATACTCTATGACTCTGAAACTGATGAGATTTCGTGTAAACACATGGACTAGGCCTAACGTAAACTGCATAGGCCTATTGCTCAACACTCCAGCTCGGTTTCCGAAATATTTGTTGAAATGCACGATGTCTTGAATGAATAAATCTCAGAATGAACATTTAACATCATAATAACCAGTAATAGCATACCTACGAAATCCAGGAAAGGACCGATAATTGAATATGACAATGATTAGTCTAATATTCAGCGGTGACGTTCGACTTCGCGATGGCAGTGTCGTCTTCGAATATTTTGAGCGGAGTTATTTAAACAAGTTACCTATTAATAAATTACACCGACACACTGACTTTCAAACTAATATTTCGTTTTGTAAAATAATATCATTTACACATATAGTACAGAGGATATGAGTCGTGCATCTAAAATAGATGATAAGCTTTCGTTTAAAACGACCTATATTTTGTCGGGTAGTGATTTGGTTCACGGAATTTAGTTGCTACGTTGGGAGAATTTGAACATGACAGACTTACATGTGTAAGTAAAGAAGTTATGGGATAAACAAGTTCCCCTACTCGTGACGATTGTTTATCATTTTTATCCAACTCGAGTTAGTTAATTTTCTAATTTTCAAAAGACACGAGCTTTAGCTTTAGCTTTAGCTCGTGTCTTTTGAAAATTAGAAAATTAACTAACTCGAGTTGGATAAAAATGATAAACAATCTCCACTCGTTGGGGAACCTCTATATATTTTACTTGTTTTCGAAATGTGTAATAAAAGTAAACTTTCGAATATCTGTTATTTATATTATCTTGATATCTATTAGTATGGAGTTGTGTGTTATATTCCACGATTGGTTAAGAGTTAATCATGACAATGACTTGATATATTGATAAAAACAGACCTCCGTCAACTTATGATTACTGATCAGTGACATTTTGTTGTTTCACCTTCACGCTGCATCAGCAAAATACAAACGTATTCTCTCTAAAGCTATCATTTGACTAAGACGCATTTCCCGATACGCATTTCCCATTATCGAGAGAATAACCTCGCGTCAAGTCCAAAAGAGGTCGTCATGAACTTATGTCATAACAAGAATGTTCGCCTTCTCGTTTTACGTTATTATATAAAGAGCTTGTATAGGCATAGCCCACTGCCGAATTCCAGTTGAATGATATTGTGGAATCGAGGGGAAATACCATTTTAAGGAATAATAATATACCAAAAGGCATCTCATATACATACTATATATTTATAATTGGCGCCACAGTACCTCCACAACCTCAATACTAATCTAGGTGGCGTCTATGAGCTCATCGATGCAGCCTAGATCACATGACGTGATTGTTATATACCATTATAATCAACGTTACGGAAATGCTACGCAATTTTCTACGGATGAATCAAATCCTGCGAGGATCCGAAGTCATTTGGGCGTTATGGATCATCGTCACGGAAATGCTTTGTTCTGTGTGTCGGATTGGTTGCGATGTTCTCGGCCGTCAACAGACGGAAATACCTAAGTACAAGTAAGTTAAGATTCTATATATTCCAGAAAATAGTATACATACCTTTCAACCGGTTTTCAAATCTGTTGTAATGCTTAACAACCTATTGAACCTGGACAAAACCTAAGTTGTATTACTTGTTACGTTAAATTCACCACTGAGTGGAGAGAACTTTCGAAGTGTGACGGAAACATTATTTCATATCACTGACAAATTGTTCATTAGGACCATTGCATAAGTGTCTACTACTTTGAATGATCTATCAGATTACCAATCAGCGATATCCGATTCAAAAGTTTCCTAAAGATCCTTATGAACAACCCCCATTGCTAGTTTGGCATATTACTTAGACAAGTCTGATCAAAAGTCTACCATACCTTTAATATCTATTAAGATAAGATGAATTACGAGATCGATTATTTCGTTTGAATTAATATCTTGTAGTCTAGGTTGTACATGGAAATGTTGATAAAATGTTACCATAAAATTAGAAAAGTGTACTCAAAGCAGATTTTTTTTATGAATCTCACCCTGTCACATTGTAACGAAAACAACTTATTCTTAGTTATAAGTTAGGTGCACTATGTGACATTTATCATCTTAACACAGCCAAAATGTGACATTTATCATCTTAATCTATGTGACATTTATCATCTTAACTCAGCCAAAATGCTATTGGCATTAATACATTTATTATAAGTTTCTGTTGATTGTTTTCGCCAACAGATGACATTTTTGAGCTTATATTGACGTCAAAGATATATCATAGTGATAATTATTAACACGAGTATTATTCTAAATACTATTTAATAAATGTTGGCAGCTTATCGTCGTGGGAGATTAAACTCCTCTAGACTTCCCCTTACCAAAGCAAACTGTTAATGTAAAAATAAAGCGTTGACGTAAGTTTCAAATTTGAACGGGAAAGTGTGGTATACATACTATATCTTGATTGATAGTATGATATATCAGAGCTTTTAGAGTGCTCCATCTCTGTGTGGTGTCCCGTTCCATTGGTGCGATGTTTGTTTAGATACACATTCCATTCTTACCAATACTTTCATAACACGAAGTGACTCCTCAGTACCAAGAATGGTAGAAAAACAAAGATATTAAAGATTGTGGAAGATCCTAAACGATATTGAAAGATATACTTCAAGGTATTTTATTTGTGTACGAAATATCTTTTTAGATCGCATTATTGTACAAGGTAACTTACTTAGTAATAATCAAGTAAAGGGTTGATATTTAGGGAATTTCGGGGCTCGCATTGATAGTCGAGGGCGGTGATTAATTTCGCACTTCGGTTCGAAGTTACATTTTCAAAAACTTTGATTATTTAGCACGTTGTGTTTTCTTTGGACAGTGAGTGTTATATTACGGTGAAGTTATAACTTTTACTAGCTGGGAAAATTAGAAATTTCCCAGTTATTTTATAGCATCAACTCATTTCAAACACTTAATACCCCTTTACGTTTGTTTTAAAAATATTTGTTTGAGATAAAAAGAATCCTCTCCTGTCTGTATCGGTATAAGAAAACAGTCAAAGCCTCGGATCGAGGGATATTGCGAGTTTCTAGTTTCTCTGCACCATACCTATTTCTATGGCAAGCCAAGTTGTCATTTACTCACGGAGCAACATTGATCCAGGAATTTTACCAAATTATATAAGATATCTTATATACTTTATAAAATATTCTATCTAATAAATGAGATATCTTATATACTTTTCTTTATAAGATATCTTATATAATATATAGGATATCTCATAAAAGATATGATATCTTATTAAAAAATTATATGAGATATCTTATATAATTCGATAACAAGTTAAGAACGAGATTTGAATTTGAGATAATGAACCATCCTCCACTCGATGAAGGAGCCGAGATTAAGCTGAAACTACATATAATGGTTTGAAACAAATTTATAATTGCCATATATTCATGTTTTGCTCGAATACGACATCTGTTCCGTGCCTAGCCGACCGTGGTCGCGACCGAGGATTGATTATGTATGTTCCGCGTGCCTTCCAACAAAACGTAAGTTACATTACAGAGTGAGCAGACATTCTCGAACTTTTAGGTATTGCCGGTTTCACGAGAGCCTCGTTCTTTATACGATATCTTATATATCATATAGGATATCTTATATCTTTTATGAGATATCTTATAAAGAAAAGTTTATAAGATATCTTATTAAAGATATAGGATATCTTATATCTTTCATGAGATATCTTATATGTTAAATAAAATATCTTATAAACTTTAAATAAGATATCTGATAATATTTAAATAAGATATCTTATCAACTTTAAATAAGATATCTTATATAATACATAAGATATCTCATAAACATTTAAGGTATCTGATATAATATACAAGATATCTTATATAATTTGGTAAAAAAACTGGAACAACATTGCTCTGCGAAAAAAAGACAACTTGGCTTGCTATATACTTCCGTCGACTTCACCTCAACCTCAAACCCATACTTTAGCTACATAATAACTCTATACGGATCAGAAATATCAGTACACAAAGCATTATACTATGGTATAGAATGGTGTAGTATCACATTCCTCTTTTATCCTAATAGATCACAAATCCGATCACAAGTTCATGTCCCCTTCAGTCATTACCTCCCACGAGCGTCAAAGGGACATCAAACATTCGTGGAGGTAAAAACAGCAGGAGATGAACAATGGCGTTACATTAATTCACACACACCCATGTTGTATAGTATATATAGCATCAACCGGCTCTGCAATCATAACACAACTACAATGGAGACCAGTTCAGACACTTGTAAGGCAACCAAATACCTGTTTAAAGCGGTACAGAATGGCAACCTGGGACATGTAAAGATGCTATTAGACGCGGGGATACCTTTAAACGAGAAAGATGATCATGGAAACTCAATTGTTATGGTGACTTTGGCAGAGTTGAAGAAGACATCTGGCAGCATGTGCGCTAAAATATATAGTATATTAATCTATCTGATGCGCAAAGGAGCCGGGCGGTACATCAACACACAGGAACTGAAGGGGGTGATTGAAGCCATCAGGACATACTCAACGAGTCTGAACCTTTGTGATCCATGTCACGATGCATTGGGCAAATACAAAAATAAGTATTGTAGGAGGAGTTCAAATATCGAGACTGTGGAACTGAAGACAATTTCTAAAAATTGCGACGAAAAATCAGCTTGTTTGTGTAGTGGATTATTTATAAGAAGAGAATACGAGGAGTCGGTGGACAGTAACAAGGACACACGAAGACGTAGACATACGTACTGTCTGAGTACCAGTTCTTAACAAAAACATTCTCTTCCGTCTGGTCCAGGAGAGAGAGTCGTGTGTACATTCTAATACAGTCGTGTTATGGTTATCAAATGGTTCATATACATCAATGAGTTATGAGACATACGATACAAAAACATGTTTGAATATATTTATATATATACATATTGCTTTTATTTTCTCTTTCATAGATCTATTAATGAATATATATATATATATATATATGTATACATAGTAAGGCTGATATACAATCGGAGCGTGGCCGTATTTCGAAACTCAAGCCAAATGAATAATATTTCTCTAACAAAGAAAAATGTAAGGATTTTGAAAAAAAACAGAATTTGCAATCAGAGTATAAGATGCCGTAATATCGTTGTATATTTTACTTGTTTTCGAAATGTGTATTAAAAGTTGTTTTTAATAAAAGTTTCGAATATCAGTTATTTATGTTATCTTGATATATATTAGTATGGAGTTGTTGAGTGTTATATTTCGCGATTGGTTTATAGTTAGAAATGACAATGACTTGATATATTGATGAAAACATCTGTCAACTTATGATGACTAATATATGACATTTTGTTGTTTCACCTTCAAGTTGCATCAGCAAAATACAAGTGTATTCTCCGTAGAACAATAATTTGGCTTAGACGGATTTCCCGATATGCATTTCCCATTATCGAAAGGATACCCTTGTGTCATGTCCGATATAGGTCGTCATGAACTTATGTTTTACATAGTCTTTAAGGGCTTGTATAGGCATAGCCCACTGTCGAATTCCAGTTCAAGGCTGTTGTGAAATCAAGTGAAATACCGTTTTAAGGAATAACAATATACCAAAAGGCATCTCTTATACATACTATATATTTATAATTGGCGCCACAGTACGTCCCACAACCTCAATTTTAATCTAGGTGGCGTCTATGAGTGCATCGATGCAGTCTAGATCACATGACGTGATTGTTATATGTCATTTTAATCAACCTTACGGAAATGCTACGCAATTTTTTACGGATGAAACAAATCCTGCGATGATACGAAGTCATTTTGACATTGATGCTCATCGTCACGAAATTGCTTTGTTCTGCGTATCGAATTGGTTACGATGTACTCGCCCGTCAAGAGAAGGAAATACATATGTACAAGTAAGTTAAGATTTTATATATTCCAGGAAATATTTCAGATACTTTTCGACCGGTTTTCAAATGTTTTGTAATGCTCAACAAAAGATTGAATCTTGAATTATTTGTTACGTTAAATTCATCACTGTGTGGAGAGAACTTTCGAAGTGTGATGGAAATATTATTTCATATCCCTGACAAATTGATCATTACGACTAGTGCAGAAGTGTCCACTACTTTGAATGATCTGTCAGATTACCAAACAATGACGTGGGATTCAAAAATGTCCTACAGATCATTAAGAACAACTCCTATTGCTAGCTCGGCATTGCTCAGACTTAAGTCTTATCGGAAGTCTACCATATTTTTAATATCTATTAAGGTAAGATTTTTGGTTTGGTTTGTTTTTGTTTAACGTCCTATTAACATCCAGGGTCATTTAATGACGTGCCAGGTTTTGGAGGTGGAGGAAAGCCGGAGTACCCGGAGAAAAACCACCGGCCTGCAGTCAGTACCTGGCAACTGCCCCACATAGGTTTCGAACTCGCAACCCAGAGATGGAGGGCTAGTGATAAAGTGTCGGGACACCTTAACCACTCGGCCACCGCGGCCCCTTAAGATAAGATAAATTACAAGATCGATTATGCTGTTTGAATTAATGTCCTGTAGTCTAGGTTGTATAAGGAAATGTCGATAAGATGTCACCATAAAATTAGAAAAAGTGTACTCAAAGCAGATTTATTTTCAACATCACCTACTGTCACATTTATAATGATAAAAAAACTTATTCACAGTTATACATTAGTTGGACAATATGGCATTCATCATCTTAACATAACTAAGCCAAAATGCTATTGGTATTAATAAATCTATTATGAGTTTCTGTTGATTGTTTTCGCCAACAGATGACATTGTTCAGCTTATATTGACGTCAAAGATATATCATAGTGATAATTATTAACACCAGTATTATTCTAAATACGA
The DNA here is from genome assembly GCF_902652985.1 of Pecten maximus. Classification (NCBI taxonomy): domain Eukaryota; kingdom Metazoa; phylum Mollusca; class Bivalvia; order Pectinida; family Pectinidae; genus Pecten; species Pecten maximus. The sequence continues at coordinate 21,693,679 of NC_047030.1, read as the reverse complement.
TTTAATAAGTGTTGGCAGCTTATCGTCGTGGGAGATTAAAACTCCTCTAGACTTCCCCTTACCAAAGCAAACTGTTAATGTAAGAAAACCGTCGACGTCAATTTTAAAGGTGGGGTCAACGCCTTTGGGGTTTGGTTTGGTTTTTGTTTAACGTCCTATTAACAGCCAGGGTCATTTAAGGACGTGCCAGGTTTTGGAGGTGGAGGAAAGCCGGAGTACCCGGACAAAAAACCCACCGGCCTACAGTCAGTACCTGGCAACTGCCCCACATAGGTTTCGAACTCGCAACCCAGAGGTGGAGGGCTAGTGATAAAGTGTCTGGACACCTTGACCACCCGGCCATCGCGGCCCCACCTTTGGAGATTTAACATAAGCGCCGGCCCCCACTTCAAAGCAAATTTATACACTGTAAACTGATATAATTGGTATGCTATTTAACAACAGCATGTGGTTACGAATCATTTTGCTGAATCTACAAATGGTGAAAAAATATAAGAAATTGAAGTGGGAGGCCAAATGTTGACCCTGCCTTTTCAAGCCTATTAAAAATATATACGAAGATAAAGGGCCTCTTCTGTCTAAACCGCTATACTTAAGAAGGGATGAGAAATATCTATTTTTGACTTTAAGGTCTCTGTCATCCTTGATGCTTCATAGATTTATATATCAAAAGTTGCAGATCGCAAACTCCAGCAATCTCACTCTTTGGTCGGAAAAAAAGTAAATTTTCTTCGAGTGCACAACTTGGTACGGCGAGTGCATGATGTGCCAGCTCTCACAAGACAAACCAAGTCCGTGTTTGTCAAACTTGATGCTACAATAGACAATAATGACTATCAAAAGTTAGGTATGGAATATCTCCAGGTAATATCATGAAGCACATATAAAATGAAAATAAATGAAATAGAATAATGATACAACATGACAGCTCTGATACTACACTAGCGGGGAACAAAAGAAACGTAAGTTCGGTTTTTTCTAATATGACTTTTAGACTCGTGGTCTGAATTCAATCAAATTTTACACTGAGCTACCTCCGCGCACTATGAAAATGTTCTTCAGTTAAAATTCAGTAGACCTCGCTCGACGTTGCATGTTTTCAGCAGATTTTTCGGGGTACTCTTGCACCATATGTGCTGGTATATCATTACAAATTAAACATTGGAATAGTACAGATCAGTTACACAACATTTCTTTTCGAAGTTTGTCGTGATTTTCTTGCTAAAATAAATAGTCCAGTTCTTGATTGGCCACCATACAGTGCATATACCGGTATATGTTCCCAGTCGAGCATTTGTGGGACGAACTTGATAGGAGGGTTAGGAAGCGCGCCAACGTCCCATATAATATTCAGGAATGGAATAACATCCCTAAAAGGGCAATAAACACCTTGATGGGGGTCAATGTTAAGAAGAGTGAGAGCAGCCACTGATACCTGGGGTGGGCACACCACTACTGATTTGGATGAGGAAATGGCTATGGTACCCCTATCTAAACGGTATTCACGCAAACATCGTCTGTGATCAAAGGCGCTTGCATGGAAAATGAGAATTAAAAAAAATGATATCAGTGGTATGTGTACTGTGTAATACGGAACCTTGTACTTAACAGATTACACATACCACTGTCATATCAAAAAAAAAATTTGAAAATCACATTTTCTATGCAAGTGCCTGTGTCTGTGATAAGACAAAAATCATCAAAATGGAATGTGTGCCCACATAGCCAGTATGCTATACTATTAATCCCATACAGGATTATTACTGTCAGAGTCCTACTGGACATAGAGTACATGGAGATGTGTGTCCACATAGCGAGTATCCTATACCATTCAGGATAGCATGTAGAAAATAGCAAACCACTGTACCCAAAAGTATCTGCGTCATCATATACCGGAAGCTATATTGTCAATCAAACTATCGCTAGTGGTAATATCATACCTCATTATCAAACATTAAATAAAAACAGTTTAGTTTGGCTAAGCTCAACAATTGTTTATAAATTAATGAGGCCAATCGATATTTTGTGTAATCCTTACCATTCCGGATACACCAACCATATCGTTCTCCAACAGTTTTAATTCCTCTTCACAAAATTCATAACTAATATTTTGGCAGTGGATTGTTCATTATTTACAGATGGTTTGTGACAGATTTAATAGGCTGCAATGGGAAAGTGTATATTTTAGTATTCAGAAAGTTTTGACCCAAATCTATGTTTTCATCATATTTTAAAAGGAATTAAAACAAAATCTTCTTTGATAACATATATATGAAGTCTACAAAACATTTCAACTGTCAAAATCCAAAATAGCTGCCTGTCAGCAAATTTTATTTTCACAATCAGCTCCAAAATTAAATGGGCACAACACGGAACCAAGGAAAACCTAAATGAGAAGTTTGAGAAGTATCCTTCCAGTACTTTGAAAGAACAAGAGTACCTCGGGGAGGAACAATATATGTCTAATGAAAATACTGAAATAAACAAAGGAAAATAACCTTTGTAAAATAGTCGAATTAAAATCCCATTCATAGAAACAAAAGTATATACCATGATTATAAAACCTATAAATGTTCAAAGAAATTGGTTGAAAAATGATATCTCCAGACAAAGAGGGATCTTGGCGCCCACCATTGAATGTTCCATATCAGTCAAAAGAAAGACTGATCTTTTCTCTTCTTTCACTCTTTCTTTAAAACATTAAATAACTTTATATAACACTACAAAGCAGGAGCAACCTGCAATTGTCAAAATCCAAGATGGCCATACTCTTTGTCATTTAGTTATTTCAATCAGACTTGCATGCACAACTGGAGACCACCTGGAACCTCTACATTCAAATTTGAGAAAGACACATACAAGCAATATAGTACTTTAATTAAATTGTTAGTGAAGTTTCAATTGTTAAAATCCAAGATGGCTTCCAGTTGGCCATAGTGTTGTCAGGTTGGTCTTATACAGGAATATGCTTAACTAAAGCTAGCGACCAAGGGAAACCTAAACATGAAATTTGAGAAAGATCCCTTGTGTTCATTCTGAGAAATAGCGATAACAATGATTGTTTACGGACAGACCAAGGACCAAGGACGAAGGGTGATTTGACCAAATGGTGGGGTAAAAACATAATTCAACATATCATCTATTCCAAAATGTATGTGAAGATCTAGCAACACTCCAGCATAACACAACAAACTACTTTTTAAAATATTTCCTTTATTTAATTAAAGATGAAAAATAATCAATGTCAATTACACAAAACAAATATACATGTACATTAACTGCTCGCCCATTCATGTACATCTGACAGCCACTCATAACAGTCATAACACCTTCCCTTCATCTTCACAAAAATACACTGGAATCATTTCTGAGGAAAAACCTACTTGTTCATTAGTAATCATGCACTTTTGTAAACATTTGGACGACATTTAGTTAACAGAACTTATGGATTTCAATACTTGACACAACTTGTGAGTTTAGCAATTACATTGTAGTGGTCAGACTTTCAACAACCATAGGTTTTTGTATTACCATAGCTATTAAGGTTATTTCAATCACACATAACATATAAAACCAACTGAAACTTTTAACATTATTTGGTATTCACAAAATAAATTTAAATTAAATCACAAAATTCATGAATAACTTTTTCTAACTGCTCTCCTGTTGGAGAAGTCTGGAGCACTGATGCTGTTGTTTTACCCCAGTTATAACAGCTAAACCCAGAAAAAAGTACATGATTAGGCAGTTCAGTTGGCCAAATGCTTTTTTATCTTCCATTGAAGAATCGAGCCAAAGGTAAATGTGAACTTTTTATCTTAAGTCTATTAGAGAGACTGCACACATAAAAAATTAAAGCTTGAGAAATGTACATTTATCTACCTCCTTTTCACAAATTAGCACCTTATTATTACATATTTTCAGCTGCTTTTTCCAACGGCTTGGTTGCATTTTAAGACTACGAATACCAGTAATCAAGAAGTTTTCTTTTGTGTATATTGTGGATTCTCTGACTTTTTTCTCCAAAAGCAAAGGGTTGGCAAGTTGAAGTATGTAAATCAAAAATCAAACCGCAGTCATTGTTGTGAAAGTCATCCACATGTTCTACATTTTCACAAAACAGGTGTATTTAATATTGAGATATTCTTTCAATATCTCTGTCAATATCTCCCGTGTTAAATATTTAATTCTCAACCACACATTTTTTATTTTCATACAGTATAATTACATACATTCCTTAAAGTTGAACCATTTGCCAAGCTTGTTCATACAAAGTTGTCCTTGCTCATACACAAACATTCATCCTTGATATATGAAAAGAAATATATAAAAGGATAATATGATAATTTCTCATTGTTAGAAAGCACTTTATGATAAATATATGTACAAGTAAAATGACAAACAGGAAAAATATGATAGGAGTATTTTGTTACTGAAGCTAATAAGGAACAGTCTATATATACTTACTAGCATATATGATGTACACCCAAATATTGACATACCGTTAGTTCATATCAGGGTCGAGATGGTCCGACCTTATCTAAATATTTTAGAGGTCTATTGTCTTACAAAATGTAGTACCTGTAAATTATATAACTTCCATCAAGATTTTCAACATTTTTTCTCTAATCTCTCACAGGTAATGTATAAACCTTCAATCTTTCTTGTGCATACATTTTCAATATAAAAACACAGATATGTGTTACAACATAATTATCACTTAAGTAAACAGCAAAAGTACCACTCTTACAAACAATTTTACCAATAGTGATGTCTATAATAATAAGCCCACTGGTTAAAGTAGACAAAATGTGGCTACCAAATAAATAATATCCCAATAACTTATATAAAATCTTACCAACCACCTACAAAAGCAAGAATCTGTTCTACAAATGCTTGGAATGATTGAATGTAGACCAATGCTCCTAGAATTTATTGCAAGAGTAGAGTTATTTTTTTATCATGTTTATTTTAGTCAAGAAAAAAGATGACAGATGGATGGACGCATGTCCTATTAACAGACCATAACATGGTATCTTATCTATATCTAGGGAAAATGCCTAAATTACTTTTTCTTTTTAAATTTTTTTATTTCTTTAAAAAATCCTATTGTCTAATCAATAGACCAGTATAAGGTTCGAGAGTTCCAATATTAAGGTTGGAGAGTTCCAATATTAAGATTGGAGAGTTCCAATATTAAGGTTGGAGAGTTCCAATATTAAGGTTGGAGAGTTCCAATATTAAGATTGGAGAGTTTCAATATTAAGGTTGGAGAGTTCCAATATTAAAGTCGGAGAGTTCCAATATTAAGGTTGGAGAGTTCCAATATTAAGGTTGGAGAGTTCCAATATTAAAGTCGGAGAGTTCCAATATTAAGGTTGGAGAGTTCCAATATTAAAGTCGGAGAGTTACAATATTAATTCTGGAGAATAGGAGAGTTCCAATACTAAGGTTGGAGAGTTCCAATATTAAGGTTGGAGAGTTCCAATATTAAGGTTGGAGAGTTCCAATATTAAAGTCGGAGAGTTCCAATATTAAGGTTGGAGAGTTACAATATTAATTCTGGAGAATAGGAGAGTTCCAATACTAAGGTTGGAGAGTTCCAATATTAAGGTCGGAGAGTTCCAATATTAAGGTTGGAGAGTTCCAATATTAAGGTTGGAGAGTTCCAATATTAAAATCGGAGAGTTCCAATATTAAGGTTGGAGAGTTACAATATTAATTCTGGAGAATAGGAGAGTTCCAATACTAAGGTTGGAGAGTTCCAGTATTATGGTTTGAGAGGATAGATACTTCCAAGTGTATTTCTACGTTATGTTAAGATGTTAGGATACATAAAATTGAGCTGTGGAAAAGTGAATACATGTTATCTCCCCTCATCCAAAGAAAACAGAAGTTGACCTTATAACAACCATTCTGATTGTGGTGTCACATTGTACAGTAACATCTACATGGAATTGTACAGCATTTCGATCTGTCTAGACAACTATAAATACAAACTCTAACACAACAGATGTTTCAAAATAATGAAATGGAATTTTTTTTTAAACAAGTAAATGTTGCTCAGTAACCTTATATCATAAGCACACATGTATCTAGAAAGTCATATTTCTTTTTAAAAAGTCACAAAACCATTATATTAGTATCATACATGCCATACCTCCCGGCGTGAGACAAAATCTCCCTTATTTTCAAGTCATTTATTTTCTCCCGGCAGGAGAGCCAAAATTCCCGTATTTTGTAATTCCCTCCGGTATTTTTGCCGACGCCATTTTTGTTTACAATACAGTGTTTTTCTCGCGAGATTTGGCTAAATTTAGCAATCACGTGATCCATCTGTTCACGTGATCACTCAATCAAAATGGCGCCTGTTGGACACGGCTTTCACACGAAGCTCTGGCTAGTGTTATGTTTACGCTAGAATATCTATCACCATGAAATAAAGGCAAGTCGCTTACAAACAATTTTAACCCCCTTAGCTAACAGACTTGAATTATGGTTTGTTTTCTTTTAGGACCATACTTTGATGATGGTAATTGATACAGAGTCTGGTCAGACGCAAAATCACACGTGTTTTTCATTTACCATGTGTATCGTTGATCAGTGATAGCAAGATGAAATCCGATAATTTCTTTTAGAAAACTATCAAATTAGCACATCTGTTGGTCGTTACAAAGTGGTCAATCATGGTGTTTACAATGACTGTACAGTCCATGACAGAGACAATATACAATTTTGAATATTTACAATTATCACAAAATCTTAATCAACTTGAACAAACAACAAATAATTTATCATTCATAATTTCAACAGAAAACTATACACACAACAATTTTATATATTTTAGCATTGTTCAATTATACTCAGTTTTGACATAGGCAACATAACAATGTTGTGATTTCTATCAGGTTAAAAAAAAACAGTCCGTTTTTGTTTAAACACAGCCCAAACAATCTAGATTGTTGGACCAGGCTCATTTTAAATTAGGACTTGGTGATTATGTCTCAGCTTCTGGTGAGGAGTTTGTCTCAAAAAGCCATCCCCATAGCCTTTTGAAACACAGAAAATGAAAATCTTTTCAGGACGTCAATCCAAACTATTTAGAAAGAGATCCCACTTATACCGAGTGCAATCCCTGGGAAGCTTTTACAAAAACTATTTTTGTGTACACAGACCTATAACGTGTATACTTGTGATACCGGGGCGATACTGGGGAGTCTTTATGAAGACTATCTTTGTGTACACAGACCTATAACGTATATACTTGTGATACCGGGCGATACTGGGGAGTCTTTATAAAGACTATCTTTGTGTACACAGACCTATAACGTATATACTTGTGATACCGGGCGATACTGGGGAGTCTTTATAAAGACTATCTTTGTGTACCCAGACCTATAACGTATATGCTGGTGATACCGGGCGATACTGGGGAGTCTTTATAAACACTATTTTTGTGTACACAGACCTATAACGTGTATACTGGTGATACCGGGCGATACTGGGGAGTCTTTATGAAGACTATCTTTGTGTACACAGACCTATAACGTATATACTGGTGATACCGGGCGATACTGGGGAGTCTTTATAAAGACTATCTTTGTGTACCCAGACCTATAACGTATATACAATGTACTTGTGATACCGGGGCGATACTGGGGAGTCTTTATAAAGACTATCTTTGTGTATCCAGACCTATAACGTATATACTTGTGATACCGGGGCGATAGTGGGAAGTCTTTATAAAGACTATCTTTGTTTACACAGACCTATAACAGTTATACTTGTGATACCGGGGCAATACTGGTGAGTCTTTATAAAGACTATCTTTGTTTACCCAGACCTATAACGTATATACTTGTGATACCGGGGCGATACTGGGAAGTCTTTATAAAGACTATCTTTGTTTACCCAGACCTATAGCGTGCATACTTGTGATACCGGGGTGATACACTGTGGGATTTCCTTCATTGACAGTCCCTAAGACTATTGTTACATATCAATGACAACGTTAAAGATGCAGAAGTGGCAAAATTTAAGCAAACTGAGTAAAAACTTTAGAAGAAAATTTTACAGGCAGACCAATTTAAATTAGCAAAGTGATTAAAAAGAATAAAGAACTTATATATGCCATTGTAAACCCTAATTTATACCTATTGTACTGTACAGCCCTTACTCAGAGTAGCTGTTACCTCTGATACTTCCCACCACAGGAAATGGACGCAAAATAAAAAAAATAATATATAGCTTACTTACCTAAAATTTATGACTTTGAATTTACAAATTCCTATGATAAATGCATTTTAAATGTGCAGCACAAAACAAAATTCATGTAAAAAATTAATAATAAATCTTTTCACCATATATATCAAATGACTTTAAAGCGAGTGAAAACGAAGAATATCATAGGATTCATAGCAAAATATGAGTCAATGAAAATAATTTAAAACCTGTCATACCTTGAAATTACACTTAAGTGTAATTCCAGCCTAATACAGCTAATATTTTTTTCTGTCTCTCTATATGATCTGTTTACATGTACATGGAAATTCACATTTCATTCAATAATTCAAATTTTAAAGTGGATTGTCGCTTCAAAAATAGAAGCTGATTCAAAGAAATAATCCTTTTTTGGATCAAAACCATAAACAAACCTAAGAGTTCTCAATCATTTATTTCATTAAAACCAGATCTATTATAGCAGAGTTTATTTTTCCTGACTTATACACTGTAGATATGCACATATTTTCAACACAGATTTGTAGTACATTATCTATTCTAGTGATATTAATTTGTTTTGGCATATTTAAGGGGTCCGTGCGGCAGGACACAGCAAATTTAACGACTTATAAAGCTTGAGCATGATATCTAGTTATTTCCTGATTTTCCCATAATTTAGTGGGTTGATGAAATTCTTTACACAGTAAATCATTGTGAAAACATGTTAATTTTCAGAACTCACAAAAACTGCTACATTTACTATTTGTATAATTCAATATTTCTTGTAAAAAGCATTTTCATTGGCTTAAAATGTTTTGTTATCAACCAATAATTTTAAAAAAATGCCGACATTTGTAACATCGTTTTTGACTGGCTGATAGAGGCGTAATAATTTCTAGGAAAAAAAAATTGTAAAGAAAAGTAGATTTCCATAAGGGTTAAGTATAGTAAAATTAAATTATAAGTTGAACTTGGATATATTTCATATGTTAAGGAGCTATAACACCAAAGAAAGTAAATTTCCATTTTTAACTGCCCCGGTTGATTTTATGGCAGTAAAACCTTACACCCGAGAATCCTCCATTACACATCACGTACACTATGCAGATATGTGTTTAACAGTTGTTTTGTCTACTTTGCATAAAGCAGTTGAAATATCTTCAAATCACAACAACATTCTCTCTAGCCGCCTGTCTCTGTGTGGGTCATGACTTGCTTTGGTAAATGTGTCTATCAGCTGAAAGGTCAGTTTACATGGGAAGCAAGTGGTCATCTCGGTCCTCTTCTTCCTGTAATTGGTCATCCCCCAGACCCTTAAAAGTAGACTTCTGAGGTGACCCTCCAGATCGGCACACAAAGTTACAGCCATCCTGAAGTAAATCAAATTAAGATTCAGCACAGCTTTACTCTCATACATCAAATCCTCCTCTGAACAAAGGAACCAATACTTCAAATACCATTAAGAGAACAGGATTATTCATTTGTCATCCAGATTGCATTCATATTAACAATCTGACAATTTGTCAAATGCATATAATTAATTTTCCATTGTTTGTACGCAGAATGCGGCTTTCTGATTGGTTGAAATTTTTTTTCATACCACTATGAAAAAAATTCAGAGAATTGCGCGAAAAATGTGACGTCTCAATACGACGATTGATGTTGCGTATTGATTTGAGAAAAAGAATCCCATATAAAACCAGTAAAATTGTACATAAAACATGTTTTAAATTAGAAAATTATTTTCAAAAATTAATTATAAGCGTTGATGTCAATTGTTTTTTAGTTTCATAGCGGATTCAAACAGTTTGCAAACAAATTTTTTTTCATACTCCTATGAAACTAAAAAATATTGACATCAATGCTTAAATATAATACTGTTTTCCTTTTAAAATGCATATTGATTTAACATCATAAATAACTTTCTGAAAACCAGTTCATAATCACCTAAATGATTGATGGAAAGCTATGACAATTGTTACCTGATATGATATGCAAAGTGTTGACGTAACATAGATCAACATTGAACCAATTTTACGTCACATTATTGTCATATTACCAAGAACGTATCTACAGTCTTGATGCAAAATATAAATACAATGTACACAATGATAAAGACAGCTAGCTGTTGTACTTACAGACTGGAGATTACCAAAGTCTTGCCAAAAAGAGTAGTTTGGAATCTGCTCCATGCCTTTGGATCCTAACATAAATCGATGGTAGACAATACCCAGAGCCAGGTAGAGGAAAACAACACACACAAACCTGAGGAGGAAGAAAGTATTATGCTATTATGGTACAGAGCAATCACAGCATACATTATGAGAATAATGAAACTGCTTTTAATAATAAAAGCAAATTAAGCATGGGCTCGCATAGATATACCTCTATCTTTCATCAATAAAACAAAATCTGTCCATGACTTAACTGAGATATGTTGAAAGAAAGTTTTTTTTTATTATGATTTTTTTTTTTTTGTAACATATTTTTTATTCAATACAATGATACATGTACATGTTAAACAGAGCACTTTGTAATATCTCCACACAACATCTATGTACTTACACACATCTATATAACACCACTCGTACATCTGCTCATACATTGGTACAGCATACGCACACACACAAAAGAAGAAATTCTGTATAATGATTATTACACAACTACATAACACCACTCGTACATCTGCTCATATATTGGTACATACGCACACACATACATAGGAAATTCTGTATAATGATAATCACACACACTCCAATTATGCAGTGATTATTACCGGTATATATGGTATAGCAATAGTACGGGCATGCAAAGAGATCATTGTACGCAAAACACCAATATATACATTATGACTACACACCATACAATAGAACATACATAGTCGTGTTGCATACCAATAGGACATACATATTTTTACGTACCAATATAACATACATCATCTTGTATACCAATAGAACCTACATATTTTAGCATACCAATAGAACATACATATTCTCTCATACCAATAAAACATACATATTCTCGCATACCTATATAGAACATACATATTCTTGCATATCAATATTAAACATAAATATTCTTGCACACCGATGTAACTTATATGGTCTCACATACCAAAAGAATTATACATATTCTAGATCTGGTGTACCAATATAAACTTACATATTCTCGCACACCAATTGAACACATATATATTCTGCATATAAGGAATGATAATTATTTATACTTTTATTAAAGCCTATAGAAGTTTTATGCACATTGTATTTTTATTATGAAAATAATCAAGTGTTACCTTTGAGCTTCATCCTTGACTGTTGATCATCAATTTCTAATCAGGTGTTGAACTTGATGTTGTAATGTTATGGTGTGAGTATAAACTATATTTTATAGGGGTTCATGAGATATTTTCTACATAATCTTTGTATGGTTGTAAGGTACTATTATCATCTCCCTCCTTTACTAAGTGGTAGGCATAACGATTAAAACAGGATTTCAACATATCGTTTTTATCACCACAGAAACCTTCAAATAAACTTTTTAAAAATCAAAATCTTATTTATTCTATAACAATTGCAAAACAATTATCAACTTAATCCATTGTATATCAATCACCCTTGTTTGTCCGGGTATACAATCACTCTTGTTGGCCCGGATTTACAATCACTCTTGTTGGCCCGGATTTACAATCACTCTTGTTGGCCCGGATTTACAATCACTCTTGTTGGCCCGGATTTACAATCACTCTTGTTGGCCCAGATTTATAATCACTCTTGTTGGCCCGGATTTACAATCACTCTTGTTTGTCCGGGTATACAATCACTCTTGTTGGCTCGGATTTACAATCACTCTTGTTGGCCTGGATTTACAATCACTCTTGTTGGCCCGGATTTACAATCACTCTTGTTGGCCTGGATTTACAATCACTCTTGTTGGCCCGGATTTACAATCACTCTTGTTGGCCTGGATTTACAATCACTCTTGTTGGCCCGAATATACAATCACTCTTGTTGGCTCAGATTTATAATCACTCTTGTTGGCCCGGATTTACAATCACTCTTGTTTGTCCGGGTATACAATCACTCTTGTTGGCTCGGATTTACAATCACTCTTGTTGGCCTGGATTTACAATCACTCTTGTTGGCCCGGATTTACAATCACTCTTGTTGGCCTGGATTTACAATCACTCTTGTTGGCCTGGATTTACAATCACTCTTGTTGGCCTGGATTTACAATCACTCTTGTTGGCCCGAATATACAATCACTCTTGTTGGCCCGGATTTACAATCACTCTTGTTGGCCCGGATTTACAATCACTCTTGTTGGCTCAGATTTACAATCACTCTTGTTGGCCCGGATTTACAATCACTCTTGTTGGTCCAGATTTACAATCACTCTTGTTGGCCCGGATTTACAATCACTCTTGTTGGCCCGGATTTACAATCACTCTTGTTGGCCCAGATTTACAATCACTCTTGTTGGTCCAGATTTACAATCACTCTTGTTGGCCCAGATTTACAATCACTCTTGTTGGCCCGGATATACAATCACTCTTGTTTGTCCAGATATACAATCACTCTTGTTGGCCCAGATTTACAATCACTCTTGTTGGCCCGGATTTATAATCACTCTTGTTGGCTCGGATTTACAATCACTCTTGTTGGCCCGGATTTAAGTGAGCAAGGGGTCTTAAAGTGGGCAACAACCTGAGTACCTGGAGAAAACCCACAGGATTGGGCAGAAGACCCCATACCTTTTCACATCTGATAAGGGAATCAAACCCTGACATAGGTGAAAGGTGAGTATAACCACTGTGTATGGCCCTTGTAAATAATATGTAGTGCTACAAATGAGGTACCAAAGCAAAATCCCAAGAGTCAACAGTACAAAAGAAACATCGATTGCAATTTCAGTACAATTCCAGTGCACCTAGCAACATCTATGGTCATTTCAATACACAATACACATAGCAACATCTATTGTCATTTCAGCACAAATAGCAACATCTATTGTCATTTCAGCACAAATAGCAACATCTATTGTCATTTCAGCACAAATAGCAACATCTATTGTCATTTCAGCACAAATAGTAACATCTATTGTCATTTCAGCATAAATACAAAACATCTATTGTCATTTCAGCACAATAAGCATAAAATGTATAAATTACATTTCTTGTGGTTGAGGATATACTGCAGGTTGATGATTTCTTTATTTCGGTGCATATTGAATTAATTTGTCAGAATTGGGATAAATAGTAAGTATTTGTTGGATTAGTGTTTCATAAAGTGGCATTGCACAGTGAATTGTGGGCCTGTTTGTGTTTGTTGTTTAATGTCACCTGGACGTGGAAAAGCAGTGTATTATACTCACACAATCACTAAAATAGATCCTAAACTTAGTCCAAACGTCACCACTGGCTTGCTACCGCAGACTGCACTGGAGGCCATTTCAAACAAGTAATAACAATCACCCGTCTTATTGGTGTTTTCTTCAAAAATATTGATAGTCTCAGACTGAAATCAGGAAACAACAGGATTTTTTATTACATTTTTATTTTGATTGAAATACAGTATATTTGTTCAATAGCTCGAAGACCCGTTTTAACTCCTTATTTAATAACTCAAAGAACCTCTTTAACTCCTTGTTTGATAACTCGAAGACCCTCTTTGAACCTCTTTAAATCCTTGTTTGATAACTCGAAGAACCTCTTAACTCCTTGTTTAATAACTTGAAGAACCTCTTAACTCCTTGTTTAATAACTTGAAGAACCTCTTAACTCCTTGTTTGATAACTTGAAGAACCTCTTTAACTCCTTGTTTGATAACTCGAAGAACCTCTTAACTCCTTGTTTGATAACTCAGAGACCCTCTTTAACTCTAAGTATTTCCCATCTTATCTTAGTAATGATAATTCAGAAAATTCAGTTAAGATATGAAACTCAATAAAACTTGGGATACACCAAAAATAAAATGTTGGTCCCAAAAATACAAAACCTATTTCAAAAGTACTACTTATCCCGAAAGTTAAAAATTTACCAGCAAATGAAATTTTTTTGACAAATAAATGACAAACTGATATAGTCTCAGTACATCATTGTAACCTTTGATCTAAAATCCAGTAAAAACAATTTCAATAGGCTGGAGACAGATTTCTTCAATTTATTTGGTAGTTTGTCTACTGGTTTCGCCCACTTTTGGGCTTCTTCAGTCTTCACACAACCTGAAGAAGTCCAATAATGGGAGAAACCATTAAACAAATTACCTAATGAATTGAAGAAACCCATCTCCAACCTATTTGAGTTTTTTTTCCTGGATCAATTAGCTAACACTAACTACTCAATCCCTGCATACCCTCAGGACCAATCGACCCACCATTTAAGAACTACAGCAATGGCTCTACCACCCTATTTCTAACCTTTAATCTAGTTCCAACAGTGTTACAGCCTTTGACCTTCAGTCTCTGACAGCAGTTCTGTGAACTTTGACTTTCTGCAGTCTTAGCAGTATTGTAACATCTAGCCCTCTTACATACAGTTTCAGCGATGTTGTGACCTTTGACCTACACTCAGCAGGATTTTAAACTTTCACCTTATCTCAGCAGTGTTGTGGATTTTGATTTTCAGTCTCAGCAGTATTGTAACCTCAAGCCCCCTTACATACAGTTTCAGCAATGTGGTGACCTATGACCTATACTCAACAGGGTTGTATACTTTGACCTAGTCACAGCAGTCCTTTAATATCTTACCTATAGTTTCAACATTGAAACCTATGACCTTCAGACTCCATGATCTTGTCTCCATTGACCTAGACTCATTATTGTTGTAACCTTTGACCTACAGGATAATATGGTTTGAAATCCAGCCTATTTGTACTTACCCCAACACTGACATCTTCATCACAAATAATCATGATTCTGGCACGTCGATTCTCCTTGTTGCAATGAGTATGATACGCATCTCCATTTCTGAACTCAAGAAGAATCCAACCAGCTGAAAAGATCAGAACAAATAAAGTAGAATCTTATCCTTTTTTAACGAGCCCATCAAGATTAGACAGAAATATAATGGTATGGCATTGAAAGTCTGTTAGCTTATAGGCAGACAGAAAATTTTGGTCCACAGATCTACTCTCAGAGTTTTCAACCAATCACTTTGAAACTTGGAACTCGTTGTGCTTCCCTAGGCTAGGCAGCATTTTGATTTGAAAATTGAAATTTATTGCCTTTTGTTTATTACAGTATTTTTCTTGTCCAGAGAACAATATTTTTATCTTGTTCAGAGATATCCTAACTCAGTTTTTGACCGATCCCTTTGAAACTTGGTATGCTTTATATACCATAATTGTGTCAATGTTAATTTTAAATTCATTAGTTTTGAAAGAGAAATTTACTTACTCCCTTTGGTTAATGATGCATTGTTGTACCTCCCCACTGTATGACCTCCCGTAAACTCTGGTTTACCATTGACATTCATGAACTGGTAGGCTGCTATGTTTTTGTCCTTTGCTTCTGGGACTTCTGCTACATCCACAGCATCTGTGCATATTCCTATCTGATAAACATATTCTTCATTTGCATCTTTAGCGCTGTATCTGTGAAGAAAACAAGTTGTATGTTTTCTTTATCTGTTTAACATATAGGGTTGCTTCAATTATATTTTTGTTTTTGTGAATGTTGTATTTTATGTTGATATTGGTTTTAAACTAATTTATATGCATCTTTTTTAATTGGATTGGTTTTAAACTAATTTATATGCATCTTTTTTAATTGGAATGGTTTTAAACTAATTTATATGCATCTTTTTTAATTGGAAAAGTGTGAAAGTTTATATGTATGAGTGTAGTGCTAGTCTACTGAACATTAGGAATCCTTGGCAACTTATACATA